>NW_028325283.1:37500-45026 GCF_987193195.1 Phasianus colchicus | reverse complement strand
TTGAACTTTTTTCCGTTTCTTTCTTTAGTTATTGGCTTAATTCATATATTTATCTATCTACCCATCAGTCTGCCTGTCTCCCCGTCCATTTGCTTGCTTGCTCGCTTGCTCGCTCGCCCGCTCCCGCGCGCGTGCGTTTGAGTAGGCCCGGCCCGGCCCGGCGCGCCCTTCCGTTGGGAAGAAGGGGGTCGCGACGGGCTTACGGGTAGATCTCGCGGCCGGCCACCTGAACTTCCCAGCGCGCAAAGCCTAAACCTGACCCTTACCCTAACCTCGCCCGCCTACCCTAACCCTAGCCCTAACCCGCCCTCTCCCGGACGTGCCCCGCCCGACTGGCCCGCTTTTCTGCAGCACCTGTAGACGTATTCTTCTTTCTCTCTCTCTTTCTCTCTTTCTCCCGCCCCCCCCCCCCCCCCCCCCCCCCCCCCCCCCCCTCTCTTTCTTTCTTTCTCTCTTTTCTTTCCCACCCTAGTCCCCTCCCCCGGCCCCCCGGCCCCTCTTACTTTCTTCTCGAAGACGTCCGTCCGACGTCCGTGCGAGCGCTCGTTTGCTCGGTGGTCGTCCGTTCCTTCCTTCCTTCTTCTTGGGGGACGTTGGCCGAGAGAGCTGCGGGATTTGGGTTTTCCGTTATTTCTTCTTCCCGCCTTTCCTTTCTTTTGCCGCTGCCCGTGCCCGTCCCCCTCCACCCACCCGACTCCCACCCTGCCCGATCGGACCGGGTTTGTTCGCCGTTCCCGCCTCCTTTTTTTTTTTTCTTTTTAATTTCATTTTTTACTTTTTTAAGCTCCCTACCTCACCCGCACCCCCCCACACCCCCCTACCCACCACCACCACCACCTCCCACTCCGCCCTCCTCCTCCCCCTCCCACTCCTCGGTCCCCCCCCCCCCCCCCCCAACGCCACCCTCCTTTTTTTTTTTTTTTTTTTAATTTTTCTCTCTCGCTTCCCTCCGGCGGGCCAGGCCCGATGGCTTCGACCGGTCCCCGCAAACTCCCGCCCCCCCCCCCCCCCCCCGAAACCGGCCGAGGACCCACCCCCAGCCCGCCACGCGCTTTCTTTCCGTTTCTTTCTATTTTTTCTTTTTTTTCTCTGGGGGGAAAGGGGGGGGGGGGGGGGTGGCCGGGCCGGGGTGGGTGGGTGAGGGAACGGGCACGCCCGCCGCCCGGGAGAGGGGCTCAGGGCGAGCCCGGCGTCCGGATGAGTCGAAGGAACGAATCCCAGACGAACGCACACACCCACCCCCGGGACGGACGAGGCCGTTCCCCGCCGGCCTACCTCTGCCGCCGTCTTCCCGCCATTTCTTTTCCTCCCCGCGCTGACACGAGCGGCCGATCCCGTCGCGAGCCCGCCGGACGTTTCCCGCCCGCCCCGCTACGCGCGGGCGGGGACCCGCCGGCGCCTGCGCGCTTCCGCAGAGGGGGAGTGGGGCGGGGGGGGCGGGGGGGGGAGTGGGGGGGGGAAGCGGGGCACATAGCGGCGAGCGGGAAAAGCGCCCTCCCCGCCCAAAACACAAACACACACCATCACCACCCCCACCCCGCAAGCCGCGGGCGGATCGGGTTAGAAATACCCGACTCCGAACACCCGGCGCGAAGAGCTACCGGGCCACCGAGCGAAAAGGGAATCAAACGAAAAGTGTCAAACGAGCGAACGCGCACGCAAACACGCGCCGGTAAAATAAACAAACGAACGGACAGACAAACAAACGCACGCGAGACGAACGAGAAGGGGCCTCCGCCGGACCCCGAGCCGCGGCGGCCGCAATGCGGACCCCGCACCGAACCGCGCCGAACGCGGCCGGACGCCCCTCAGAGCGGGGGCGGCCGGCCGCGCCAGCCGCCGACACGCGGAGCCCGAGTACGCCAGGAACGGGCCGGCCCGGGAGCGACCGACTCGGTCGAACCGAGGCGGAGGCGGCGGCGGCGGCGGCTCGGGTACGACGGAAAGACGGCAAGGCCCAGGCGAGCGCCGAACAACCCGGTCGCTGCCGCGGCGGCGGCCGGACTGCGCGCGGTCTATACGGCTCGGCGCGGCTCGGCCGGTCCGCAGCGGCAAGGAGAGGTCGGCAAAAACGGACGGCCGGAGGTCGCTGCGGCGCCGGCCCGGCGGCGGCGGCCACATCAGCCCGTCTCCGCGCGGTTGCCTGGTCTCCCGCAGCGGGCCAGAGGTCGCTGCGGAGCCGGCCCGGCCGCGGCGGCCACGTCTACCCGGCTCCGCGCGGCTGCCTGGCGCGGCTCAACCGGCCTGGGGTCGCTGCGGCGCCTGCCCGGCAGCGGCGGCCACGTCTACCCGGCTCCGCGAGGCTGCATGGTGCGGCGTAGCCGGCCTGGGGTCGCTGCGGCGCCGTTCCGGCATCGGCGGCCACGTCTACCCGGCTCCGCGCTGCTGCCTGGCGCGGCGCAGCCGCCCAGGGGTCGCTGCGGCGGCGGCCCGGCAGCAGCGGCCACGTCTACCCGGCTCCGCGAGGCTGCATGGCGCGGCTCAACCAGCCTGGGGTCGCTGCTGCGCCGTTTCGGCAGCGGCGGCCATGTCTACCCGGCTCCGCCCGGCTGGCAGGCGCCGCGCAGCCGCCCAGGGGTCGCTGCGGCGCCGTTTCGGCAGCGGCGGCCACGTCTACCCGGCTCCGCGCGGTTTCCTTGGTCTCCCGCAGCGGGCAGAGGTCGCTGCGGAGCCGGCCCGGCAGCGGCGGCCACGTCTACCCGGCTCCGCGAGGTTGCATGGCGAGGCGTAGCCGGCCTGGGGTCGCTGCGGCGCCGTTCCGGCATCGGCGGCCACGTCTACCCGGCTCCGCACTGCTGCCTGGCGCGGCGCAGCCGCCCAGGGGTCGCTGCGGCGCCGTTCCGGCATCGGCGGCCACGTCTACCCGGCTCCGGGAGGCTGCCTGGCCTCCCGCAGACGGCCTGGGGTCGCAGCGGCGGCCCGGTAGTCGCGGCCACGTCAGCCCGACTCCGCGCGGCTGCCTTGTGCGGCGCAGCCGGCCCGGCTTCGCCGCGGAGCCGTCCCGGCAGCGGCGGCCACGTCTACCCGGCTCCGCGAAGCTTCATTGCGCGACTGCAGCCGTCCTGGGGTCGCTGCGGCGCAGTTCCGGCATCGGCGGACGAGTCTAACCCGGCTCCGCGCGGCTGCATGGCGCGGCTCAACCGGCCTGGGGTCGCTGCGGCGCCGGCCCGGCAGCGGCGGCCACGTCTACCCGGCTCCGCGAGGCTGCATGGCGCGGCGTAGCCGGCCTGGGGTCGCTGCGGCGCCGTTCCGGCATCGGCGGCCACGTCTACCCGGCTCCGCGCGGCTGCCTGGCGCGGCGCAGCCGCCCAGGGGTCGCTGCGGCGCCGTTCCGGCAGCGGCGGCCACGTCTACCCGGCTCCGCGAGGCTGCCTGGCCTCACGCAGACGGCCTGGGGTCGCTGCGGCGGCGGCCCGGCGGCGGCGGCCACGTCAGCCCGACTCCGCGAAGCTGCATGGCGCGACTGCAGCCGTCCTGGGGTCGCTGAGGCGCCGTTCCGGCACCGGCGGACGAGTCTACCCGGCTCCGCGCGGCTGCCTGGCGCGGCTCAACCGGCCTGGGGTCGCTGCGGCGCCGGCCCGGCAGCGGCGGCCACGTCTAGCCGGCTCCGCGAGGCTGCATGGCGCGGCGTAGCCGGCCTGGGGTCGCTGCGGCGCCGTTCCGGCATCGGCGGCCACGTCTACCCGGCTCCGCGCGGCTGCATGGCGCGGCTCAACCGGCCTGGGGTCGCTGCGGCGCCGTTCCGGCATCGGCGGCCACGTCTACCCGGCTCCGCGAGGCTGCCTGGCGCGGCTCAACCGGCCTGGGGTCGCTGCGGCGCCGTTCCGGCATCGGCGGCCACGTCTACCGGGCTCCGCGCTGCTGCCTGGCGCGGCGCAGCCGCCCAGGGGTCGCTGCGGCGGCGGCCCGGCAGCAGCGGCCACGTCTACCCGGCTCCGCGCGGTTTCCTTGGTCTCCCGCAGCGGGCAGAGGTCGCTGCGGAGCCGGCCCGGCAGCGGCGGCCACGTCTACCCGGCTCCGCGAGGCTGCATGGCGAGGCGTGGCCGGCCTGGGGTCGCTGCGGCGCCGGCCCGGCAGAGGCGGCCACGTCTACCCGGCTCCGCACTGCTGCCTGGCGCGGCGCAGCCGCCCAGGGGTCGCTGCGGCGCCGTTCCGGCATCGGCGGCCACGTCTACCCGGCTCCGGGAGGCTGCCTGGCCTCCCGCAGACGGCCTGGGGTCGCAGCGGCGGCCCGGTAGTCGCGGCCACGTCAGCCCGACTCCGCGCGGCTGCCTTGTGCGGCGCAGCCGGCCCGGCTTCGCCGCGGAGCCGTCCCGGCAGCGGCGGCCACGTCTACCCGGCTCCGCGAAGCTTCATTGCGCGACTGCAGCCGTCCTGGGGTCGCTGCGGCGCAGTTCCGGCATCGGCGGACGAGTCTAACCCGGCTCCGCGCGGCTGCATGGCGCGGCTCAACCGGCCTGGGGTCGCTGCGGCGCCGGCCCGGCAGCGGCGGCCACGTCTACCCGGCTCCGCGAGGCTGCATGGCGCGGCGTAGCCGGCCTGGGGTCGCTGCGGCGCCGTTCCGGCATCGGCGGCCACGTCTACCCGGCTCCGCGCGGCTGCCTGGCGCGGCGCAGCCGCCCAGGGGTCGCTGCGGCGCCGTTCCGGCAGCGGCGGCCACGTCTACCCGGCTCCGCGAGGCTGCCTGGCCTCACGCAGACGGCCTGGGGTCGCTGCGGCGGCGGCCCGGCGGCGGCGGCCACGTCAGCCCGACTCCGCGAAGCTGCATGGCGCGACTGCAGCCGTCCTGGGGTCGCTGAGGCGCCGTTCCGGCACCGGCGGACGAGTCTACCCGGCTCCGCGCGGCTGCCTGGCGCGGCTCAACCGGCCTGGGGTCGCTGCGGCGCCGGCCCGGCAGCGGCGGCCACGTCTAGCCGGCTCCGCGAGGCTGCATGGCGCGGCGTAGCCGGCCTGGGGTCGCTGCGGCGCCGTTCCGGCATCGGCGGCCACGTCTACCCGGCTCCGCGCGGCTGCATGGCGCGGCTCAACCGGCCTGGGGTCGCTGCGGCGCCGTTCCGGCATCGGCGGCCACGTCTACCCGGCTCCGCGAGGCTGCCTGGCGCGGCTCAACCGGCCTGGGGTCGCTGCGGCGCCGTTCCGGCATCGGCGGCCACGTCTACCGGGCTCCGAGCTGCTGCCTGGCGCGGCGCAGCCGCCCAGGGGTCGCTGCGGCGGCGGCCCGGCAGCAGCGGCCACGTCTACCCGGCTCCGCGCGGTTTCCTTGGTCTCCCGCAGCGGGCAGAGGTCGCTGCGGAGCCGGCCCGGCAGCGGCGGCCACGTCTACCCGGCTCCGCGAGGCTGCATGGCGAGGCGTGGCCGGCCTGGGGTCGCTGCGGCGCCGGCCCGGCAGAGGCGGCCACGTCTACCCGGCTCCGCGCGGCTGCCTGGTCTCCCGCAGCGGTCCAGAGGTCGCTACGGAGCCGTCCCGGCAGAGGCGGCCACGTCTACCCGGCTCCGCGCGGCTGCCTGGCGCGGCGCAGCCGCCCAGGTGTCGCTGCGGCGCCGCCCCGGCAGCGGTGGCCACGTCTACCCGGCTCCGCGAGGCTGCATGGCGAGGCGTGGCCGGCCTGGGGTCGCTGCGGCGCCGGCCCGGCAGAGGCGGCCACGTCTACCCGGCTCCGCGCGGCTGCCTGGTCTCCCGCAGCGGGCCAGAGGTCGCTACGGAGCCGTCCCGGCAGCGGCGGCCACGTCTACCCGGCTCCGGGAGGCTGCCTGGCCTCCCGCAGACGGCCTGGGGTCGCTGCGGCGCCGGCCCGGCAGCCGCGGCCACGTCAGCCCGACTCCGCGCGGCTGCCTTGTGCGGCGCAGCGGGCCCGGCGTCGCTGCGGAGCCGTCCCGGCATCGGCGGCCACGTCTACCCGGCTCCGCGAAGCTGCATTTCGCGACTGCAGCCGTCCTGGGGTCGCTGGGGCGCAGTTCCGGCATCGGCGGACAAGTCTACCCGGCTCCGCGCGGCTGCATGGCGCGGCTCAACCGGCCTGGGGTCGCTGCGGCGCCGTTCCGGCATCGGCGGCCACGTCTACCCGGCTCCGCGCGGCTGCATGGCGCGGCTCAACCGGCCTGGGGTCGCTGCGGCGCCGTTCCGGCATCGGCGGCCACGTCTACCCGGCTCCGCGAGGCTGCCTGGCGCGGCTCAACCGGCCTGGGGTCGCTGCGGCGCCGTTCCGGCATCGGCGGCCACGTCTACCGGGCTCCGCGCTGCTGCCTGGCGCGGCGCAGCCGCCCAGGGGTCGCTGCGGCGGCGGCCCGGCAGCAGCGGCCACGTCTACCCGGCTCCGCGCGGTTTCCTTGGTCTCCCGCAGCGGGCAGAGGTCGCTGCGGAGCCGGCCCGGCAGCGGCGGCCACGTCTACCCGGCTCCGCGAGGCTGCATGGCGAGGCGTGGCCGGCCTGGGGTCGCTGCGGCGCCGGCCCGGCAGAGGCGGCCACGTCTACCCGGCTCCGCGCGGCTGCCTGGTCTCCCGCAGCGGTCCAGAGGTCGCTACGGAGCCGTCCCGGCAGAGGCGGCCACGTCTACCCGGCTCCGCGCGGCTGCCTGGCGCGGCGCAGCCGCCCAGGTGTCGCTGCGGCGCCGCCCCGGCAGCGGTGGCCACGTCTACCCGGCTCCGCGAGGCTGCATGGCGAGGCGTGGCCGGCCTGGGGTCGCTGCGGCGCCGGCCCGGCAGAGGCGGCCACGTCTACCCGGCTCCGCGCGGCTGCCTGGTCTCCCGCAGCGGGCCAGAGGTCGCTACGGAGCCGTCCCGGCAGCGGCGGCCACGTCTACCCGGCTCCGGGAGGCTGCCTGGCCTCCCGCAGACGGCCTGGGGTCGCTGCGGCGCCGGCCCGGCAGCCGCGGCCACGTCAGCCCGACTCCGCGCGGCTGCCTTGTGCGGCGCAGCGGGCCCGGCGTCGCTGCGGAGCCGTCCCGGCAGCGGCGGCCACGTCTACCCGGCTCCGCGAAGCTGCATTTCGCGACTGCAGCCGTCCTGGGGTCGCTGGGGCGCAGTTCCGGCATCGGCGGACAAGTCTTCCCGGCTCCGCGCGGCTGCATGGCGCGGCTCAACCGGCCTGGGGTCGCTGCGGCGGCGGCCCGGCAGCCGCGGCCACGTCTACCCGGCTCCGCGAGGCTGCATGGCGCGGCGTAGCCGGCCTGGGGTCGCTGCGGCGCCGTTCCGGCATCGGCGGCCACGTCTACCCGGCTCCGCGCGGCTGCATGGCGCGGCTCAACCGGCCTGGGGTCGCTGCGGCGCCGTTCCGGCAGCGGCGGCCACGTCTACCCGGCTCCGCCCGTCTGCCAGGCGCGGCGCATCCGCCCAGGGGTCGCTGCGGCGCCGTTCCGGCAGCGGCGGCCACGTCTACCCGGCTCCGGCGGCTGTTGGCGTCTTTTGTGTGTGGGGGGGGGCGCTGCTGCTACGGTGCGGCCAGAGGCGTCGCTCTAATTCTCTGCCTCCAGTTATGTCGAGGTAAAGGTCGGCTGCATTCGGAGCCTTTGCCGGTAGTCGGCGTCGTC
>NW_028325283.1:15000-25000 GCF_987193195.1 Phasianus colchicus | reverse complement strand
ACTGACCTGCTCGTTGACTCCTTTGCTCGCTTGCGTGCGCGCGTAGGCCTTCCTCTTCCTTACGCGCCCCACCCCCCCCCCCCCCAAGAGCACCCCCCGCCAGCCTTGACCCCTGACCCTCCCCTGACCTCTCCCGGATTCCCCTGGCAGAGTGATTTTCGCTTATTTTTAATTTCTGTTCCTTTCCTACGTTTTTAGGTTTTCATCGCTTTTTTTTTCTTTTTTCTTTTTTTTCTCTTTTGACGTTTTAGTTCTCGTTTTTTCTTTTAATTTTTTTTTTCTTTTTTTTTTAATTTTCCCATTCAATCATTCATTGAAATATATAAAATACTTTTCTAAGTGCCTGCCTGCCTGCCTGCCTGCCTGCTTGCGTGCGTGCGTGCGTAGGCCCGGCTTGGGATGGCGGGCCCACGCCGAGGCGCGGGTGCTCGTGAGGGGGTCGCGGTATGCCGGCACAGCCGCCTCCCCCTCCTCCTCCTCCTCCTCCCCCTCTCCCCCCCCCACCCCCCGCCCCGGACTCGCCTCGCACGATTTATCTTTACCTACCTTTTTTTTTTTTTGCTTTGTTCAGCTTTTTACAAACTTCTCCATTTACGTATGGTTTTCCAGTTTTTTTATTTTTATTTTTATTTTTTTTAAATTTTTCCATTTCTTTATTTATTGGTGGGCTCGCGTGTGCGTGCGTGCGAGCGAGCGTGCGCGCGTGATTTTTACTTTTTTTTTGCTGCGTTTTTCATTTTTATTTTTTTCCTTTGTTTTTATGTTTTCTTTCTTTCTTTTCTATCTTCTGTTCCGTCTCGTTTAACTTCGAACGTTTCAGCTTCTGTTTTTCTATTTTTTGAAATCTTTTTTTATGTTTATTTCTTTTAGCTTTCCCATCTCATCGTTCAAAATATCAAAAATATTTTTCTACGTACCTGTCTGCTTGCTCGCTCGCTCGCTCGTTTGTTTGCTTCCTCGCTTGCGGGCGTAGGCCCGGCCCGGCGGGGCTTTCCAGGCGCGGGGTGGTCGCGACGGGGTTGCGGGTAGGCCGACACAGCCGCCTCCTCCTCCTCCTCCTCCCGCAACCCCCCCACCCCCGCCCAACCCCAGCCCCCCCTGCCACCCCCCGCAAGCTTAAGCCTACCCCCCCACTCCGGGACTCGCCTCGCATTATTTTTTTGTTTGTTTGTTTATTCTAATGTTTTTATTTCCGCGCTTTTTCCTTCTTCCGTTTCCTTTTAAGCTTCTCAATTTCCGTACGTTTTCCCAATGCTTTTTGAACCTCTGTCTAGTTGTTTATTTCTCTGTTTATTGATTTGTCGGCTCTCTCTCTCTCTCTCTCTCTCTCTCTCTCTCGCGTGCGTAGGCCCGGCCCGGCCCGGCCCGGCAGGCCCTCGCCAGGCGCGGGAGGTCGCGACGGGGATGCGGGTAGAGCCGGCGGCCGGCGCCTGAGGCCTTCCTTGCCCCCGCCCGCCCTGCACACGCACCCCCCCCCCTCCCCCCGCCCCCGGCCCCAGCCTTGACCCCTGACCCTCCCTCTCCCAGGCAGATGCGATTTTTAATTTCGTTTTTTTTTTTCCTTTTTAAATGTTCCTTGACTTTCCTCGTTGTTCTGATCTTTTCATTTCATTTTATCTTTTGTTTTCCTATTTGTAGGCCCGGCTCGGGATGGCGGGCCCACGCCGAGGCGCGGGCGCTCGTGACGGGGTGGCGGTATGCCGCCACAGCCGCCGCTGCATTCCCCCCCCCCCCCCCCCCCCCCCCCTCTTAACGTCCGTCCCGTGCCCCGTCGTCCCCCCCCCCCCCCCCCCCACCCAACACCCCTCGGCCCCCACCGCCCGGACTCGCCTCAACGTGATTTTTCTTTACCTATGGTTCTTTCCGTTTAGACTTCTGCCGTTTTCAGCTTTTTTAAAACTTTTCCATTTATATATGATGTTTCTCCGATTCCCCCCCAATATTTTTCCATTTGTTTGTTTATTTATTGCTTGGCTCGCTCGCTCGCTCGCTCGCTCGCTCGCCCGTGCGTGCGTGATTTTTTTTTTTTTTAATTTTAATTTAATTTTTTCCTGTGTTTTTATGTTGTCTTGTTTAGCTTCAAACGTTTCAGCTTCTCTTTTTCTAACTTTTTTTTTAGTTCTTTTTTTTTTTCTTTTTTAATTTTCCTCCTTATTTATTCATTCCATTAAAATATTTTCCTACGTACCTTTTCGCTTGCGTGCTTGCTGGCGGCTGCCCGCCTGAGCCCCCCCCCCCCCTCCACCTTTTTCTTTCTTTCTTTCTTTCTTTCTTTCTTTCTTTCTTTCTTTCTTTCTTTCTTTCTTTCTTTCTTTCTTTCTTTCTTTCTTTCTTTCTTTCTTTCTTTCTTTCTTTCTTTCTTTTTTTCTTTTTCTTTTTCTTTTCTTTTTCTTTTCTTTTTTTCCCCCTCCGTGTTCCTGCTTTTCTGTTTTCGATTTTTCAGAAGCTTCTTAATTTTTGTATGTTTTTCTGATTTTTTTTGAACTTTTTTCCGTTTCTTTCTTTAGTTATTGGCTTAATTCATATATTTATCTATCTACCCATCAGTCTGCCTGTCTCCCCGTCCATTTGCTTGCTTGCTCGCTTGCTCGCTCGCCCGCTCCCGCGCGCGTGCGTTTGAGTAGGCCCGGCCCGGCCCGGCGCGCCCTTCCGTTGGGAAGAAGGGGGTCGCGACGGGCTTACGGGTAGATCTCGCGGCCGGCCACCTGAACTTCCCAGCGCGCAAAGCCTAAACCTGACCCTTACCCTAACCTCGCCCGCCTACCCTAACCCTAGCCCTAACCCGCCCTCTCCCGGACGTGCCCCGCCCGACTGGCCCGCTTTTCTGCAGCACCTGTAGACGTATTCTTCTTTCTCTCTCTCTTTCTCTCTTTCTCCCGCCCCCCCCCCGCCCCCCCCCCCCCCCCCCCCCCCCTCTCTTTCTTTCTTTCTCTCTTTTCTTTCCCACCCTAGTCCCCTCCCCCGGCCCCCCGGCCCCTCTTACTTTCTTCTCGAAGACGTCCGTCCGACGTCCGTGCGAGCGCTCGTTTGCTCGGTGGTCGTCCGTTCCTTCCTTCCTTCTTCTTGGGGGACGTTGGCCGAGAGAGCTGCGGGATTTGGGTTTTCCGTTATTTCTTCTTCCCGCCTTTCCTTTCTTTTGCCGCTGCCCGTGCCCGTCCCCCTCCACCCACCCGACTCCCACCCTGCCCGATCGGACCGGGTTTGTTCGCCGTTCCCGCCTCCTTTTTTTTTTTCTTTTTAATTTCATTTTTTACTTTTTTAAGCTCCCTACCTCACCCGCACCCCCCCACACCCCCCTACCCACCACCACCACCACCTCCCACTCCGCCCTCCTCCTCCCCCTCCCACTCCTCGGTCCCCCCCCCCCCCCCCCCAACGCCACCCTCCTTTTTTTTTTTTTTTTTTTAATTTTTCTCTCTCGCTTCCCTCCGGCGGGCCAGGCCCGATGGCTTCGACCGGTCCCCGCAAACTCCCGCCCCCCCCCCCCCCCCCCCGAAACCGGCCGAGGACCCACCCCCAGCCCGCCACGCGCTTTCTTTCCGTTTCTTTCTATTTTTTCTTTTTTTTCTCTGGGGGGAAAGGGGGGGGGGGGGGGGTGGCCGGGCCGGGGTGGGTGGGTGAGGGAACGGGCACGCCCGCCGCCCGGGAGAGGGGCTCAGGGCGAGCCCGGCGTCCGGATGAGTCGAAGGAACGAATCCCAGACGAACGCACACACCCACCCCCGGGACGGACGAGGCCGTTCCCCGCCGGCCTACCTCTGCCGCCGTCTTCCCGCCATTTCTTTTCCTCCCCGCGCTGACACGAGCGGCCGATCCCGTCGCGAGCCCGCCGGACGTTTCCCGCCCGCCCCGCTACGCGCGGGCGGGGACCCGCCGGCGCCTGCGCGCTTCCGCAGAGGGGGAGTGGGGCGGGGGGGGCGGGGGGGGGAGTGGGGGGGGGAAGCGGGGCACATAGCGGCGAGCGGGAAAAGCGCCCTCCCCGCCCAAAACACAAACACACACCATCACCACCCCCACCCCGCAAGCCGCGGGCGGATCGGGTTAGAAATACCCGACTCCGAACACCCGGCGCGAAGAGCTACCGGGCCACCGAGCGAAAAGGGAATCAAACGAAAAGTGTCAAACGAGCGAACGCGCACGCAAACACGCGCCGGTAAAATAAACAAACGAACGGACAGACAAACAAACGCACGCGAGACGAACGAGAAGGGGCCTCCGCCGGACCCCGAGCCGCGGCGGCCGCAATGCGGACCCCGCACCGAACCGCGCCGAACGCGGCCGGACGCCCCTCAGAGCGGGGGCGGCCGGCCGCGCCAGCCGCCGACACGCGGAGCCCGAGTACGCCAGGAACGGGCCGGCCCGGGAGCGACCGACTCGGTCGAACCGAGGCGGAGGCGGCGGCGGCGGCGGCTCGGGTACGACGGAAAGACGGCAAGGCCCAGGCGAGCGCCGAACAACCCGGTCGCTGCCGCGGCGGCGGCCGGACTGCGCGCGGTCTATACGGCTCGGCGCGGCTCGGCCGGTCCGCAGCGGCAAGGAGAGGTCGGCAAAAACGGACGGCCGGAGGTCGCTGCGGCGCCGGCCCGGCGGCGGCGGCCACATCAGCCCGTCTCCGCGCGGTTGCCTGGTCTCCCGCAGCGGGCCAGAGGTCGCTGCGGAGCCGGCCCGGCCGCGGCGGCCACGTCTACCCGGCTCCGCGCGGCTGCCTGGCGCGGCTCAACCGGCCTGGGGTCGCTGCGGCGCCTGCCCGGCAGCGGCGGCCACGTCTACCCGGCTCCGCGAGGCTGCATGGTGCGGCGTAGCCGGCCTGGGGTCGCTGCGGCGCCGTTCCGGCATCGGCGGCCACGTCTACCCGGCTCCGCGCTGCTGCCTGGCGCGGCGCAGCCGCCCAGGGGTCGCTGCGGCGGCGGCCCGGCAGCAGCGGCCACGTCTACCCGGCTCCGCGAGGCTGCATGGCGCGGCTCAACCAGCCTGGGGTCGCTGCTGCGCCGTTTCGGCAGCGGCGGCCATGTCTACCCGGCTCCGCCCGGCTGGCAGGCGCCGCGCAGCCGCCCAGGGGTCGCTGCGGCGCCGTTTCGGCAGCGGCGGCCACGTCTACCCGGCTCCGCGCGGTTTCCTTGGTCTCCCGCAGCGGGCAGAGGTCGCTGCGGAGCCGGCCCGGCAGCGGCGGCCACGTCTACCCGGCTCCGCGAGGTTGCATGGCGAGGCGTAGCCGGCCTGGGGTCGCTGCGGCGCCGTTCCGGCATCGGCGGCCACGTCTACCCGGCTCCGCACTGCTGCCTGGCGCGGCGCAGCCGCCCAGGGGTCGCTGCGGCGCCGTTCCGGCATCGGCGGCCACGTCTACCCGGCTCCGGGAGGCTGCCTGGCCTCCCGCAGACGGCCTGGGGTCGCAGCGGCGGCCCGGTAGTCGCGGCCACGTCAGCCCGACTCCGCGCGGCTGCCTTGTGCGGCGCAGCCGGCCCGGCTTCGCCGCGGAGCCGTCCCGGCAGCGGCGGCCACGTCTACCCGGCTCCGCGAAGCTTCATTGCGCGACTGCAGCCGTCCTGGGGTCGCTGCGGCGCAGTTCCGGCATCGGCGGACGAGTCTAACCCGGCTCCGCGCGGCTGCATGGCGCGGCTCAACCGGCCTGGGGTCGCTGCGGCGCCGGCCCGGCAGCGGCGGCCACGTCTACCCGGCTCCGCGAGGCTGCATGGCGCGGCGTAGCCGGCCTGGGGTCGCTGCGGCGCCGTTCCGGCATCGGCGGCCACGTCTACCCGGCTCCGCGCGGCTGCCTGGCGCGGCGCAGCCGCCCAGGGGTCGCTGCGGCGCCGTTCCGGCAGCGGCGGCCACGTCTACCCGGCTCCGCGAGGCTGCCTGGCCTCACGCAGACGGCCTGGGGTCGCTGCGGCGGCGGCCCGGCGGCGGCGGCCACGTCAGCCCGACTCCGCGAAGCTGCATGGCGCGACTGCAGCCGTCCTGGGGTCGCTGAGGCGCCGTTCCGGCACCGGCGGACGAGTCTACCCGGCTCCGCGCGGCTGCCTGGCGCGGCTCAACCGGCCTGGGGTCGCTGCGGCGCCGGCCCGGCAGCGGCGGCCACGTCTAGCCGGCTCCGCGAGGCTGCATGGCGCGGCGTAGCCGGCCTGGGGTCGCTGCGGCGCCGTTCCGGCATCGGCGGCCACGTCTACCCGGCTCCGCGCGGCTGCATGGCGCGGCTCAACCGGCCTGGGGTCGCTGCGGCGCCGTTCCGGCATCGGCGGCCACGTCTACCCGGCTCCGCGAGGCTGCCTGGCGCGGCTCAACCGGCCTGGGGTCGCTGCGGCGCCGTTCCGGCATCGGCGGCCACGTCTACCGGGCTCCGCGCTGCTGCCTGGCGCGGCGCAGCCGCCCAGGGGTCGCTGCGGCGGCGGCCCGGCAGCAGCGGCCACGTCTACCCGGCTCCGCGCGGTTTCCTTGGTCTCCCGCAGCGGGCAGAGGTCGCTGCGGAGCCGGCCCGGCAGCGGCGGCCACGTCTACCCGGCTCCGCGAGGCTGCATGGCGAGGCGTGGCCGGCCTGGGGTCGCTGCGGCGCCGGCCCGGCAGAGGCGGCCACGTCTACCCGGCTCCGCACTGCTGCCTGGCGCGGCGCAGCCGCCCAGGGGTCGCTGCGGCGCCGTTCCGGCATCGGCGGCCACGTCTACCCGGCTCCGGGAGGCTGCCTGGCCTCCCGCAGACGGCCTGGGGTCGCAGCGGCGGCCCGGTAGTCGCGGCCACGTCAGCCCGACTCCGCGCGGCTGCCTTGTGCGGCGCAGCCGGCCCGGCTTCGCCGCGGAGCCGTCCCGGCAGCGGCGGCCACGTCTACCCGGCTCCGCGAAGCTTCATTGCGCGACTGCAGCCGTCCTGGGGTCGCTGCGGCGCAGTTCCGGCATCGGCGGACGAGTCTAACCCGGCTCCGCGCGGCTGCATGGCGCGGCTCAACCGGCCTGGGGTCGCTGCGGCGCCGGCCCGGCAGCGGCGGCCACGTCTACCCGGCTCCGCGAGGCTGCATGGCGCGGCGTAGCCGGCCTGGGGTCGCTGCGGCGCCGTTCCGGCATCGGCGGCCACGTCTACCCGGCTCCGCGCGGCTGCCTGGCGCGGCGCAGCCGCCCAGGGGTCGCTGCGGCGCCGTTCCGGCAGCGGCGGCCACGTCTACCCGGCTCCGCGAGGCTGCCTGGCCTCACGCAGACGGCCTGGGGTCGCTGCGGCGGCGGCCCGGCGGCGGCGGCCACGTCAGCCCGACTCCGCGAAGCTGCATGGCGCGACTGCAGCCGTCCTGGGGTCGCTGAGGCGCCGTTCCGGCACCGGCGGACGAGTCTACCCGGCTCCGCGCGGCTGCCTGGCGCGGCTCAACCGGCCTGGGGTCGCTGCGGCGCCGGCCCGGCAGCGGCGGCCACGTCTAGCCGGCTCCGCGAGGCTGCATGGCGCGGCGTAGCCGGCCTGGGGTCGCTGCGGCGCCGTTCCGGCATCGGCGGCCACGTCTACCCGGCTCCGCGCGGCTGCATGGCGCGGCTCAACCGGCCTGGGGTCGCTGCGGCGCCGTTCCGGCATCGGCGGCCACGTCTACCCGGCTCCGCGAGGCTGCCTGGCGCGGCTCAACCGGCCTGGGGTCGCTGCGGCGCCGTTCCGGCATCGGCGGCCACGTCTACCGGGCTCCGCGCTGCTGCCTGGCGCGGCGCAGCCGCCCAGGGGTCGCTGCGGCGGCGGCCCGGCAGCAGCGGCCACGTCTACCCGGCTCCGCGCGGTTTCCTTGGTCTCCCGCAGCGGGCAGAGGTCGCTGCGGAGCCGGCCCGGCAGCGGCGGCCACGTCTACCCGGCTCCGCGAGGCTGCATGGCGAGGCGTGGCCGGCCTGGGGTCGCTGCGGCGCCGGCCCGGCAGAGGCGGCCACGTCTACCCGGCTCCGCGCGGCTGCCTGGTCTCCCGCAGCGGTCCAGAGGTCGCTACGGAGCCGTCCCGGCAGAGGCGGCCACGTCTACCCGGCTCCGCGCGGCTGCCTGGCGCGGCGCAGCCGCCCAGGTGTCGCTGCGGCGCCGCCCCGGCAGCGGTGGCCACGTCTACCCGGCTCCGCGAGGCTGCATGGCGAGGCGTGGCCGGCCTGGGGTCGCTGCGGCGCCGGCCCGGCAGAGGCGGCCACGTCTACCCGGCTCCGCGCGGCTGCCTGGTCTCCCGCAGCGGGCCAGAGGTCGCTACGGAGCCGTCCCGGCAGCGGCGGCCACGTCTACCCGGCTCCGGGAGGCTGCCTGGCCTCCCGCAGACGGCCTGGGGTCGCTGCGGCGCCGGCCCGGCAGCCGCGGCCACGTCAGCCCGACTCCGCGCGGCTGCCTTGTGCGGCGCAGCGGGCCCGGCGTCGCTGCGGAGCCGTCCCGGCATCGGCGGCCACGTCTACCCGGCTCCGCGAAGCTGCATTTCGCGACTGCAGCCGTCCTGGGGTCGCTGGGGCGCAGTTCCGGCATCGGCGGACAAGTCTACCCGGCTCCGCGCGGCTGCATGGCGCGGCTCAACCGGCCTGGGGTCGCTGCGGCGCCGTTCCGGCATCGGCGGCCACGTCTACCCGGCTCCGCGCGGCTGCATGGCGCGGCTCAACCGGCCTGGGGTCGCTGCGGCGCCGTTCCGGCATCGGCGGCCACGTCTACCCGGCTCCGCGAGGCTGCCTGGCGCGGCTCAACCGGCCTGGGGTCGCTGCGGCGCCGTTCCGGCATCGGCGGCCACGTCTACCGGGCTCCGCGCTGCTGCCTGGCGCGGCGCAGCCGCCCAGGGGTCGCTGCGGCGGCGGCCCGGCAGCAGCGGCCACGTCTACCCGGCTCCGCGCGGTTTCCTTGGTCTCCCGCAGCGGGCAGAGGTCGCTGCGGAGCCGGCCCGGCAGCGGCGGCCACGTCTACCCGGCTCCGCGAGGCTGCATGGCGAGGCGTGGCCGGCCTGGGGTCGCTGCGGCGCCGGCCCGGCAGAGGCGGCCACGTCTACCCGGCTCCGCGCGGCTGCCTGGTCTCCCGCAGCGGTCCAGAGGTCGCTACGGAGCCGTCCCGGCAGAGGCGGCCACGTCTACCCGGCTCCGCGCGGCTGCCTGGCGCGGCGCAGCCGCCCAGGTGTCGCTGCGGCGCCGCCCCGGCAGCGGTGGCCACGTCTACCCGGCTCCGCGAGGCTGCATGGCGAGGCGTGGCCGGCCTGGGGTCGCTGCGGCGCCGGCCCGGCAGAGGCGGCCACGTCTACCCGGCTCCGCGCGGCTGCCTGGTCTCCCGCAGCGGGCCAGAGGTCGCTACGGAGCCGTCCCGGCAGCGGCGGCCACGTCTACCCGGCTCCGGGAGGCTGCCTGGCCTCCCGCAGACGGCCTGGGGTCGCTGCGGCGCCGGCCCGGCAGCCGCGGCCACGTCAGCCCGACTCCGCGCGGCTGCCTTGTGCGGCGCAGCGGGCCCGGCGTCGCTGCGGAGCCGTCCCGGCAGCGGCGGCCACGTCTACCCGGCTCCGCGAAGCTGCATTTCGCGACTGCAGCCGTCCTGGGGTCGCTGGGGCGCAGTTCCGGCATCGGCGGACAAGTCTACCCGGCTCCGCGCGGCTGCATGGCGCGGCTCAACCGGCCTGGGGTCGCTGCGGCGGCGGCCCGGCAGCCGCGGCCACGTCTACCCGGCTCCGCGAGGCTGCATGGCGCGGCGTAGCCGGCCTGGGGTCGCTGCGGCGCCGTTCCGGCATCGGCGGCCACGTCTACCCGGCTCCGCGCGGCTGCATGGCGCGGCTCAACCGGCCTGGGGTCGCTGCGGCGCCGTTCCGGCAGCGGCGGCCACGTCTACCCGGCTCCGCCCGTCTGCCAGGCGCGGCGCATCCGCCCAGGGGTCGCTGCGGCGCCGTTCCGGCAGCGGCGGCCACG
This sequence comes from Phasianus colchicus, assembly GCF_987193195.1. Taxonomy (NCBI): domain Eukaryota; kingdom Metazoa; phylum Chordata; class Aves; order Galliformes; family Phasianidae; genus Phasianus; species Phasianus colchicus. Next base: position 15,150 of record NW_028325283.1, on the reverse strand, counting down.
TCTACCCGGCTCCGGCGGCTGTTGGCGTCTTTTGTGTGTGGGGGGGGGCGCTGCTGCTACGGTGCGGCCAGAGGCGTCGCTCTAATTCTCTGCCTCCAGTTATGTCGAGGTAAAGGTCGGCTGCATTCGGAGCCTTTGCCGGTAGTCGGC
>NW_028325283.1:0-2500 GCF_987193195.1 Phasianus colchicus | reverse complement strand
TTACTTACTGACCTGCTCGTTGACTCCTTTGCTCGCTTGCGTGCGCGCGTAGGCCTTCCTCTTCCTTACGCGCCCCACCCCCCCCCCCCCCAAGAGCACCCCCCGCCAGCCTTGACCCCTGACCCTCCCCTGACCTCTCCCGGATTCCCCTGGCAGAGTGATTTTCGCTTATTTTTAATTTCTGTTCCTTTCCTACGTTTTTAGGTTTTCATCGCTTTTTTTTTCTTTTTTCTTTTTTTTCTCTTTTGACGTTTTAGTTCTCGTTTTTTCTTTTAATTTTTTTTTTCTTTTTTTTTTAATTTTCCCATTCAATCATTCATTGAAATATATAAAATACTTTTCTAAGTGCCTGCCTGCCTGCCTGCCTGCCTGCTTGCGTGCGTGCGTGCGTAGGCCCGGCTTGGGATGGCGGGCCCACGCCGAGGCGCGGGTGCTCGTGAGGGGGTCGCGGTATGCCGGCACAGCCGCCTCCCCCTCCTCCTCCTCCTCCTCCCCCTCTCCCCCCCCCACCCCCCGCCCCGGACTCGCCTCGCACGATTTATCTTTACCTACCTTTTTTTTTTTTTGCTTTGTTCAGCTTTTTACAAACTTCTCCATTTACGTATGGTTTTCCAGTTTTTTTATTTTTATTTTTATTTTTTTTAAATTTTTCCATTTCTTTATTTATTGGTGGGCTCGCGTGTGCGTGCGTGCGAGCGAGCGTGCGCGCGTGATTTTTACTTTTTTTTTGCTGCGTTTTTCATTTTTATTTTTTTCCTTTGTTTTTATGTTTTCTTTCTTTCTTTTCTATCTTCTGTTCCGTCTCGTTTAACTTCGAACGTTTCAGCTTCTGTTTTTCTATTTTTTGAAATCTTTTTTTATGTTTATTTCTTTTAGCTTTCCCATCTCATCGTTCAAAATATCAAAAATATTTTTCTACGTACCTGTCTGCTTGCTCGCTCGCTCGCTCGTTTGTTTGCTTCCTCGCTTGCGGGCGTAGGCCCGGCCCGGCGGGGCTTTCCAGGCGCGGGGTGGTCGCGACGGGGTTGCGGGTAGGCCGACACAGCCGCCTCCTCCTCCTCCTCCTCCCGCAACCCCCCCACCCCCGCCCAACCCCAGCCCCCCCTGCCACCCCCCGCAAGCTTAAGCCTACCCCCCCACTCCGGGACTCGCCTCGCATTATTTTTTTGTTTGTTTGTTTATTCTAATGTTTTTATTTCCGCGCTTTTTCCTTCTTCCGTTTCCTTTTAAGCTTCTCAATTTCCGTACGTTTTCCCAATGCTTTTTGAACCTCTGTCTAGTTGTTTATTTCTCTGTTTATTGATTTGTCGGCTCTCTCTCTCTCTCTCTCTCTCTCTCTCTCTCGCGTGCGTAGGCCCGGCCCGGCCCGGCCCGGCAGGCCCTCGCCAGGCGCGGGAGGTCGCGACGGGGATGCGGGTAGAGCCGGCGGCCGGCGCCTGAGGCCTTCCTTGCCCCCGCCCGCCCTGCACACGCACCCCCCCCCCTCCCCCCGCCCCCGGCCCCAGCCTTGACCCCTGACCCTCCCTCTCCCAGGCAGATGCGATTTTTAATTTCGTTTTTTTTTTTCCTTTTTAAATGTTCCTTGACTTTCCTCGTTGTTCTGATCTTTTCATTTCATTTTATCTTTTGTTTTCCTATTTGTAGGCCCGGCTCGGGATGGCGGGCCCACGCCGAGGCGCGGGCGCTCGTGACGGGGTGGCGGTATGCCGCCACAGCCGCCGCTGCATTCCCCCCCCCCCCCCCCCCCCCCCCCTCTTAACGTCCGTCCCGTGCCCCGTCGTCCCCCCCCCCCCCCCCCCCACCCAACACCCCTCGGCCCCCACCGCCCGGACTCGCCTCAACGTGATTTTTCTTTACCTATGGTTCTTTCCGTTTAGACTTCTGCCGTTTTCAGCTTTTTTAAAACTTTTCCATTTATATATGATGTTTCTCCGATTCCCCCCCAATATTTTTCCATTTGTTTGTTTATTTATTGCTTGGCTCGCTCGCTCGCTCGCTCGCTCGCTCGCCCGTGCGTGCGTGATTTTTTTTTTTTTTAATTTTAATTTAATTTTTTCCTGTGTTTTTATGTTGTCTTGTTTAGCTTCAAACGTTTCAGCTTCTCTTTTTCTAACTTTTTTTTTAGTTCTTTTTTTTTTTCTTTTTTAATTTTCCTCCTTATTTATTCATTCCATTAAAATATTTTCCTACGTACCTTTTCGCTTGCGTGCTTGCTGGCGGCTGCCCGCCTGAGCCCCCCCCCCCCCTCCACCTTTTTCTTTCTTTCTTTCTTTCTTTCTTTCTTTCTTTCTTTCTTTCTTTCTTTCTTTCTTTCTTTCTTTCTTTCTTTCTTTCTTTCTTTCTTTCTTTCTTTCTTTCTTTCTTTCTTTTTCTTTTTCTTTTTCTTTTTCTTTTTCTTTTCTTTTTCTTTTCTTTTTTTCCCCCTCCGTGTTCCTGCTTTTCTGTTTTCGATTTTTCAGAAGCTTCTTAATTTTTGTATGTTTTTCTGATTTTTTTTGAA
>NW_028325282.1:0-47003 GCF_987193195.1 Phasianus colchicus | reverse complement strand
TCTCACAGGAGCTTTTGTTGTCAAAAGAATTACCAGGAATGGCCATGTGAGCCTGCAAGGTGGTACTGGAGTTGGGACTCCGCCAGCTAGTGGTAAACTTATGGGATGGATAGTTTGGTGCCAAGACAGAGGTGGCCATCTGGGGAGAGGTGGACAGGACCCTGCCTGGCCACCAGAGCACACAGCTAGTTTGAGCTGAAGGGGAAATACTTTGTCCAGTAAAGATCCCAGTAAATCCTGGGAAAGCATCCTTCAGGAATAATATTGCAATATTTTTTGGAATTTTGAATACTTCTTTCTTTCCAGACTTTTTCTGATAATTTGAAAATTTTACACCAATCTATATAAGTCGATAATTATTAAACTTGCTTTTAGCTTTTACATTATACAGTTTTTAATTTTTTACTTGTAAATTTACTTTCCCTCTTAAAAGCTCAAAACATATCCTGACTGTGTTTTATCAAAAAATATATAAACAGGTAATTTCTCTAAAATTAGAAATCTGTTACTCAATTTTCAGGCACATAAGAAGCTGGCTTATCTACAATGTATCTTTCAATTTTAATGGATGTTTGTGAGTCAAAGAATCAGTGGGATCGTATCTAAAGTATGCTTCTGCATAATCTTCACACATTAGCATTAAAAATAATCCTTATACATACCTAGGTGCAATTTTCCTTGATTTTTTTTTTTTTTTTAAGAGAACAACAGTAGTTCACAGCTTGAAGCAAGCACAATATTAAAAATCATAAAATAAAATTACAATAGTTTTTCTTAACATTGTTTCTAACAAGTTGCATAACTCATCAGAAGATATAAAAATCTTCACGTGGAAGATACATTTATTCAGTATATTCTATCATTGCTGTTTCAAAGTGTATTAGTTACTGTAAGCTTTCAGGTATTATTTATTTTTTCCCCTCAAGATTTAGCTTTTTGACCTCAAACATTAGTGAAAGATGCAGTCAGGATTAGCAGGTTCTAAACTGTATTGACTTTCAGGGAAAAAAAAAAGCACTGAAGTTTCTGTTCAGATTCTATCTGAAGAGACTGCTGATCAGTTCTTTATTAGAAAAATTTCCATTTTTAGTGAACTTTTGTCATAGGAAATACAGACAAAAATAATAGCTATTTAATAATATATTACAAACTACCAAAATAAAAACATCAGAAGAAAGCTAGAAATTACTTCATCAAAACTTACTATAGGAAGTAGTGAAATTGAAGTAATTGAAATTAAAGTAATTGAAAAATTCCTTCTTCAAGTCCATACCTCTCCAATTTTGAGATAGGGATGTGATGAGGGACCATGTCAAAGGCTTTGAAGAAGTCGAGGTAAATGACATCGTCCTTCCTCTGTCCAGTGATACCGTCACTCCATTATAGAAGGCCATCAGATTGGTCAGGCAAGATCTGCCCTTTGTGATGCTGTGCTGGCTGTCTCTGATCACCTCTTTATCTTGTAGGTGCCTTCGCATGGTTCCTACTCTATGATCTTCCCAGGTACAGAGGTGAGGATCACCAGCATGTAGTTCCCTGGGAATTTTTCAATGGATTAAGAACTGGTTGGCTGGACATGATCTGTGGTTCTGTGTCAGGGTGAAGGCCGGTCACAAGTGGTGTCCCACAAGGGTCAGTCTTGGGAACGGGGCTCTTCAACATCTTTGTCAATGGTCTGGCCAATGGCATCAAATGCATCCTCAGCAAGTTAGCAGGTGACACGAAGCTGAGCAGTGCAGTTGATACATTGGAGGGAAGGGAAACCATCCAGAGGGACCAGAACAGGCTGGAGAAGTCAGCCCCTGAGAATCTAATGAGGTTGCACTTAGGCTGGGACAACTCCAGGTATTTATAAGGGCAGGAGGAAGACCACCTTGAGAGCAGCCTGCAGAGAAGGACTTGGGGGTACTGGCAGATGAGAAGCTAGACATGAACCATCAGTGTACATTTGCAGCCCAGAGGGCCAACTATGTTCTGGGCTGCATTAAAAGAGGAGTGTCTAGCAGGGAGAGAGAGGTGATTGTTCCCGTCTACTCAGCTCTTGTGAGGCCCCATCTGGAGTACTGCATCCACACCTAGGGCCCTCAGCACAAGAAAGACACAGAGCTCTTGGAACAGGTCCTGATAGGGCTGCTAAGATCAGAGGACCAGAGCACCTCTTGTATAAAGAAAGAAAGGCTGAAGGAATTGGGCTTGTTTAACTTGGAGAAGAGAAAGCTCCAGAAAGACCTCATTGTGGCCTCCAAATACTTGAAGGGAGCTTATAAACAGGAAGGGAAAGACTGTTTACATGGGTGTATAGTGATAGAACAAAGGGGGATGGTCTTAAACTGAAACAGAGGAGATTTAGGTTAGAGGTTAGGAGGAAGCTTTTCACTCAGATGGCGGTAACACACTTGAACAGGTTGCCCAAGGAGGTTGTGGATGCCCCATCCCTGGAGGCATTCAAGGCCAGGCTGAATGTGGCTCTGGGCAACCTGGTCTGCTGGTTGGCAAACCTACCCGTGACAGCAGGGTTGAAACTAGATGATCATTATGGTCCTTTCCAACCCAGGCCAGTCCATGATTATATGTAAGCAATGCTCACCTTTAATCACCAGTGCAACACAATATGAACTTCTAGGAAAAAATAAATAAATTCTATTCCCCCATTATCAGAGAAGGGATCCTGTTGCCCCTTCACTACAGCCAATTTTAGTGAGGTTTGAACAGTCCCTACTTTCAGCATTCTTTACTTCATTCTTCCCCCCCTCGTTCCCTTTTCAAGCTTTTCTCCCTTTTGATTTCTTTCTTTTCCACTTTCTTCTTAAGAGTTCTTCTTGCTTTCCTTTCCTCTTGGCCTTTAATAAAAAGAATTTTCCTATCTAGATGTTATCATGCTTTTTTTTTTTTTCTCTCCATTAAGGTAGGAATAATCTTGTCTATAAATAGTGATAAGCATTTTCAGCATCACAGTGCATGTGTAGGCTTGTTCAGTCAAGAAATCAGACGATAGGACCAGCAGAATATATATTAACAGATAATTAATCTACTTCCTATAGTAAGTTTTGATGAAAACGCAGTTTTCTGCGTTCCCAGAAAGCATGGGGGTCTCTGTCTTCCCCATGATATCTAACCTTGACTCAATCTAGCTGAATGTAACTCCCCTCCTCTGAAGAAAAGCTCTGGGCAACATGTTCCAGTACTCTGTAACCCTCATTGTGAAGAAGTTCTTTCGCTTATTGGTTCGTAACTTCCTATGCTCAACTTTATGGCCATTTCCCCTTGTTCTGTCCCCATGGACTGCTGAAAAGAGGTTGGCCATGTCCCTTTGACTCCCACACTTAAGATATTTATAGACATTAATAAGATCCCCTCTCAGTCTTCTTTTCTCAAGGCTGAAAAGATTCAGGTTACCTAGCCTTTCCTCATAGGGGAGACTCTCCAGGTCACTTGTGGTCCTCTGCTGGACTATCTCCAGGAGATCCCTGCATTTTTTTGTACTGGGAAGCCCAGACCTGGATAGAGTACTCCAGGTGAGGCCTGACCAGAGCAGAGCAGAGGGGGAAGATCACCTCCCTGGACCTTCTGGCCATGCTCTTTTCAATGAACTCATTGGCCTTCTTGGTCATCAGAGCAGTATGTTCATAATATATTGTTTATGTGCTTAAATTTTCATAATGATATTTTGGTGCCCGTGATTAATAACAACAAGAAAATACTCTACATGTGTGGAATATGGTAGCCCAGCGAGAGGCTCTTTGATACATTTTACGTGTTTGAAAGATAGATGCTTTTAAAGGATAGATTCACGGTTAATGCTTTTTAGTCGTACAGAATTAGTATATGCATTAGTGCCCATACAGCAGCATAAGGCTCACATAATATGTTAAGAAAAGAATGCTGAAAGTGAAGATCCTCACTCTAAAAATGTTTTAATCTAAAAAGTATGTCAGATGAAATGGAGTTAATGTAAGTGAAAAAAGTGAGAAAAATTTCACCTAAGATTGCCAGCAATCATTAGTACAGAACCTTTATATTTTTAATCCCAGTGAAATGTTTTGTAAGAAGTGTGCAGAGTTGATCGTGTAGAAGCCATTGGCAATTTTGAAATATGTGTGAATGGTAAATTTCCTATGAATATTGTTGGCTTGATTTCAGATATATTCACAAGCATTTCTCTGGAAAGTACACTGCTATTCTGTCCAATGTAAATTCACTGACACCTGCTCTTAGCAGGAATTTTTTAGTAATTCAAGGCAGTAACGTTTATCAAAGTAGCTAAATTAGCTGTTATGAAATCACTGTTGAGTTTTTGTGAATGAGCACCTCTATGCACTATTCTACTTCTATTCTAGCACTTTTCAGACACTAACATAGGTAATAGACTAATGAGGCAGGGGAACCTGCGAATCCAAGCCCTGGGAAAAGGAAAAGGGGAAAAGGTAGGGAGATGGGTCTAAAAACAGCACAGTGGCAATGATCTGAGGAGAAACAAACTAATTTACTAAATAAGATATCAGAATGCAAGATAACATACTATAATGCAATATAATATAACGTAATTAGAATTGAAGCTAATAACTAAAGTGAGAGTGTCTGAAAAATAGAAGCCTTACTCTAATTAAGCTGAGGTGATATGGCTGGGAGCAGAGATGAGCCAGAAAATCAAAAAAGGGAAGTCAAGAGATCTACGAATGGTTTTTATCTTTCCCACTGAGCAGAAATGGTAACAGAACAGTGAGCAGTCCTCTGGGGGATATAGTTCTTCTTCTCTTCTAAAACAGGTACCCCGAAGTATCTACTATGCATGGAACAGGAGCATTAATGCTTTAACATGTACTACATGGTGTTATGATGTGGAATACTGAGAACAAAAATCTAAAACCATGACATATAGTTACACTTCCGTCACCAGAAAAAAGAGGAAATAGGGAAGTTCTGGAGTCTGAGTCTAATTCAAAATTGTTTGTAATTAATTAAATGAATTATTTTGGAATTCAAAAAGGAATCTCTTTTACAGATTTTGTTCACTGACCAAAATTTACAAAATTCTTCAAGTAGACACAAGTATAGGGCAAAAAATATCTGAACAAGCCTACCCAAGTCTAATAAGGTAATAAGACTGTGGGTGGTGACTTATTTTCCTTTGAGATTTGGAATTGGGGTCACTTTTGTCACCAGATTTTTTAACACCTTCTTCGAGATATTCTGATTTATTGTTCTTCAGAGGAAAACTGCTTAAATGTGGCATCACAGAAATATATTGGATTAAGGGCTAATACATTTTCCTAGCCAGATGAAAGTGGTGTTGTATTTTTAACATGTCAATAGTGCTTATCCATATCTCAGGAAATCCAACAGTGGAGAAATCAGGTTTAAAGTAATTAGATTTATATTTCTTATTTAAATGCATATATTTATTTTCAATATTGTCAGTTACTTTTTTCCTATCTTACCACGTTTTTGTCTCTCTTCCTCTTTTCCTGTCTCTCTCGTGCACTAATATATAAACAAATATATAAACATATATGTATACACTTATATACTGTCTCTTTCCTATTAATGGTAGTTAGTTTAGTGACTAAGGATGAAAAATATTATATATTTACGCTTCAATTATAGGAACAATATGTTTTACTGTCTAAGTACCATTTCTTGTCATGGTTATTATCGTGATATTAAATAGCTGAGAGTCATTGTAGAAGGAACATAAGTCATTACCATCTTTCTATACATAATGACTCTTAAACATAATTGCTATGTAATCTTTAGGTGAATTATTATATTGAATTACTATATAGGCCAGTGCACATGCTGGTAGCTTAGCTAGGAATAAAAGAAAGCTACTCAATCAAAGATTAGTCCTGTTTCTTTTTTAATTGAATGATTTCAAAGCATAATATTCAGGGCCGTGTTTTAGAAATATGTGATACTTTTACTTGACTCTGTTAAAGTGTGTGATATTAATTTATGTAAATTGATAATGAAACGAACATAACTGCATGACTGAAAGACTGATCCAGGTATGAAAAGGATACTTGTATTTCATGAGCTACATATTGAGAACCCACAAACCCACAAAAATCTAGTCAAAGTCTTGATTAGAATGTGAGTCACATGCTTGACAGTCAAGGTAACTTATGCTGATGTTACAAAGAGATACCAGCTGATCTTAGGGGAAAGGTGATATGTTCTACATAGGGGACTTTACAAACAGCAGAAAATTAAATTCTTTCCTTTGACCTCCTTCATAGGATGCGAAGTCAATGCAGTATTTATTTCAAATATTCCTTTCATACGCATCAAAAAAGTACTACTGATTGATCCTCAGAGGCAGAATTACAATCTGTGACTGTCCTCAAACATGCTTATATGTCCTTCTACTTGAATGTGAAAGCTGTTCTCCTTCCTAGGAAAATGAAGACAGTTCTAAGCACCTGGTCTTAAGTAGCTTAAGAAAAAGAAAGAAAACAATATAATGAACATAAGATAATGGAAGGTAGGTTTATTTGTTTGTTTGTTTTAAAGTAAATAATCTGATTTCATGCTTCTGTTTCTTTTGAAGCTTTATTATTTCAGGAGGTTTTTGTTCCTTTGGAAGAGATACTATTCCTCTGTGATTTCCCTGTAGTTCTATTCATGTTTATATGAAACAAAGTACTCCAAAATTCAGAAAGTCTTCTAGGTCAAATGCCCCTGAATAGATCTTAGCATCTGAAATAGGAGGACTTCTGTATCTTAGCAAAATAGATTAAGATGTAAATATCATTTAATAACCAGAAAAAGAAAAGAGCAATAGAGAAGAATGACAAGATTTTGATAGAGTGATTTAAATACATCTTTTCCTTACAAAGAAAATGATTTAATCATTTACTGTTATATCATTGAAGCGAAGTGAGAGATTTCTAAAGACTGTTAGATGTTCTGGAACTAGAATCAGAATGAGCTACGTTCATTCCAGTAAAGATAATCTCTTCTTTGATATGTATTGTGTGGATGTTTCAAAGCATTCCTCTTTCCCTGTTCATAATGAAGTTGTTGTCCATGAAGTGCCTTCCTTTCATAAGCAATTCACTCTGCTTCTTTTTGATGTTCCTGTTCAATAAGAACTTGCTCTCTTTCAAAATGCTCTCATTCCATCCTTTCCCTCTAGATTTTACCTTTCTATTTCTAATTGCTCCCTTTCTCTTTGCAAGCATTCTTCTGGCTCATACATTATTTGTACACATTCTCTCTCATGACACTCCCTTTCAGCAATTTCTGTATTCTTTCAGAGTTCAAGAGCTCACTGTATTCTCTCCAGCAGAACCATGTGTTCTTGCAATCTCTTTTCCTTCATCTTTCCAAAAGACAAGATATCCTCTCTACTCATGTATTCTCTAAACTACACTTTATCTTGAATAATACACTCTTTGTTCCTCTACATCTGTGGTTTATTAAACCTTTCCCTTCTAACTGCCCTAGTGTGGCCTTGATTTCCTTTTGTTTAATCTAAAACTACAACTCAAGCTTTTACCACTTCAGGTTTTCTTCAGGTTTTCTTTTTTAGTTGTTTCTTGATTAGGACCATTATCACTCTTTCTCATCTTTACCCTCTGTTTTCTCGAGTTCTTAAGTTTGTTTTGTTTTATTTTTGTTTGTTGTTGTTGTGGTTGTTTTTCCAAATTTCCTGGATTGCTTCTATTTTGCTTGATGAAGTTTTTCAGGCTTTATCACTTGGTGCGGTTTGTTTATTCCCCATGCTTCTACCTGAAGCAGATTTCTCATCATTTTTCATCAGCTTCTTTTTGGAGGGGTCACCTTTGACTTTCTGAAAAGAAATTTACACTGATTTGGCTTTTTTTCATAAGAACTGGATTAGCTGTGAGAATAATTTCCGTTCATGTATTCATAAGTAAGGAACTGTAAATTAGTATGCAATATTGGTGATATTGCTGCTGAAATAATTCTTCAGTGTAGTTACCATACAGGAGTTTAAAATTACTGGTTTGTCCCTTAAAGAGAGTGATTCATACTTCTTGCTATTCTTCTGTGCAAATAAATTATCCAAGTGAACATAAACTGAAAAAGCTGCAGAAGTATTTTCAGCTCTTTGTTGAATATTGTCTCCTCAAAAGAAACCAGACTGGCTTTCTCTAGTAGAAAACTAGCACCAGCCTCTGAGGGACACCATTCATCACTTATATCCATCCAGACATTGAGGCATTGGCCATCACTCTTTGGACTCGATCCTGCAGCCAGTTCTTCGTCCGTCAAGCAGTCCACCCATCAAATCCATATCTTTCCAATTTGGAGGGAAGGAAGTTGTGGGGTACCATGTCAAAAGTCTTACTGAAGTCCACACAGACATTAATGACTCTTCCCTTATCCATTGACACAGGGACACTATCATAGAAGGCCAGTAGGTTGGTCAAGCGGGATTTGCCCTTGGTGAAGCCATGCTGGTTCTCCCGTATCACCTCTCTGTCTTCCATGTGCCCTAGCATATCTTCTGGAAGGATCTGTTCCACAACCTTCTCTGGCACACGAGAGATACTGACAGGTTGCTAGTTTCTGGTGTTGTCCTTTTTACTTTCTTAAAAACTGGTGTGATGTTGTCTTTTTCCCAGTATCCAGGGCATTCAGTTGACTGACATGGCTTTTCTAATATGTTTGATGCTTGGCAACTACATCAGCCAATTCCGTCAGGACTCTGGGATGCATCTCATCAGGACTCATAGTCTTGTGGATGTTCAGATTCCTCAGGTGATCCTGAACCTGATCTTTGTTTACAGCGGGAAGGATGTTTCTTCTCCAATCCCCTCACTGTGAACCAGTATTTTGAGGGCTGTGTGCTGTGCTGTGCACTCATCAGAACAGGCTGAGGTAAAAATTTTTTGAGTACCTCAGCCTTCTCCTTATCTGCTGTTACCATCTTGCCTGTGTCACTCTTTCGGGGGGGTACACCCTCTTGGACTCACCTTTTCTGGTTGAGATACCCGTAGAAGATTCATTTCAAATACATATTTTTATTTTTATTTTATTTTTATTTTTTGTGATTTATTTATTAAATTTATTGCTCCATGGCATTTATTCAGATTTAGCAAGGCCATCCAATGATTTCATGTAAAGCCAAACATTCTGAGAATTGTGCTTTCTTTTCAAATGAAGAAAAACCACTTACATGTACATGTAAAATTTGAGAGAACTAATCAGCAATACCACTTGTAGGTGAGGAAACAGTCTGATTAAAGCAGGGGAGCACACTGAAGAGATGTGAGACTAGGCACTTTAAAAATTTAGAATACAAATTTTTGCCAAATATTTAGTTAATAAAAAACCTCAGCACTGGGCGTGGAGTCTGGACATCCTCACTTCTAAACTTGTCTTAGCCACAGAACCTCTCTCTTTTGCCACTTCAAGCTTTACATTTTCTTGCTTTGCATTTCAAATGTTAAAATAATCAATATTTAAAATATAGTTTATATGATGGATCTGATCCCTAAAAATTGATTTCAAATAATCAATAAAAGCCAAATAGAACTTTGTCTCAGGTTTTGGAAATACATACAATGATAACATGGCTATCTAGATGCACAGAAACAGAACTGAGGAAAAAAAAGATATTACAAAACAACATTCTCTTTTTTAAAATGTTTTAACTAAAACTAAAACGTTTTAAGTAAACTATTCACTTAATTTGCAGAATTTTTAGACTAGCTTATTTAAAGCACTGCAGGTTATGTGGGGAATATATTCTGTCATAACACCGTAGCTCATAGTTTCCTAAATTTCCAAATTAAGTGAAAACCTGATGGCATAGAGATTACTTACAGATTGTGATCATGGTCAAAACGGATTTAGCTTGGGGAAAAGTAATTTGTTTCCAAACAAATAACATGAGATGGAGAGAAACAAACACAGAGAGCACAGAGCCTATGTTACTGCCTGCTTTTCAGGCCTACGCCACCCCTCCATTTCTGACCCTTCTAACTGTCTCAGAGCTGATCGTCTCTGCTGACCTTTCCTCCTCACACCTTTCCCTGCTCCAGCACAGGCTCTCCAGAACAGCACAATGAACTCTGCTGGATGCACCTCCTCCCCGAGCTACTTGCAGGATTGTTTCTCACTCTTTTCCTCTTAATGCCAGGCAGCATTTTGGATTTCCAAGCTTTCTTCATCCCAAGGCACTTGCCCATGGTTGAGGGGCCTGACTGCACCCTGTGGTGGGGTCAGTGGAGCCAGCTGAAACAGCTGTGTCTGGCACAAAGCAGCTACACCTCACTTCTCACAGCACTGTGGCAATCTGTGCTTGCTGCTTCCTCAGCACCTGAATTTGGTACACTCACTCAAAAGTATACTTGCTTTTCTAGGGCGTACATTATTCCCTCACCTAAAATCTAAGAAATGACTGTACTATGTTGTTATGTTGTTGCTAGCTTCTCCCCCACTCCAGCTCTCTCTCTCTCTGTTTTTTTTAAAAAAAAAAACTAATAGATGGAAAACGATTCCTAAAAGATTCAAGTTTATTTGCAACAGAATTTTCCTAAACTTAATTTTACACTGTATTACAAATCTTAGAATATTTAACATTTAGTCAATTGGTAACTAGTTATTTACAAGTCATTTGTTAATTTATGCAGCATGAGGTATCTGATTTATCTGATTCTGGTATGTCTTTCTTCTTATTATTAATTTCGGCAGTCAGGATTTTTTAAAAAAGGAAGTGGTGATATTTTGAGTCTAGCTTTGCTTTGTATCAGGCTGCTAGTTGTATCAATGAGTTGAGATGATAGCCTTTATGGACTGAATAAAGGAAAATTTAGATACCAACAGAGTGCATCTCTGCTATTAATGGTTTCATGTTTTCTTACTGGTGTAGAAGCAGGCAACGGAAATTTTAATATACAAAGTTAAAGGCCCAATGTTTGTTTTACATCACCTACTTGCTAGTTAAAAGGATCTATAACAGCACAGAGGAGTGTGGTTTTCTTGCTATTCAAAGACCCAAATTCCCCAGGAAAGGATTGGTAAAAAATGGTGAATCTTGTGTATATTTTTCCATATATATAAAATGAATATTTCCCTTTTCCAGTAAGAACAGCTATTCTTATTATAACTAGCTTAATATTATAACTAGCTTAGTAATATGATCTTCACTATTAATACATTGCTATTCTTCAGTGAAGTTTATCCGTTCTGTTAGAATTAGTGTAAGAAAAACTAAAATAGAGCTTGAGAGTACTTTGAAACCATGTTTACAAATGTTCAGAATACCTGCAGGAAACATCTTTACAGCGGTTTGATAAAACTTTGTAAATACATGTAATGCAATGGTACAAGCACCGGAGCCAGGAATGGTGGTTGGAAGTTTTCATTTTGTTGCTCGCATACTGTTTGAATTTAGACCTAACAACTCAATGTCTATGAAACTCATTCTGTCTGTAAAAAGGAGATAATATCCATTATACCCTCAGAAGTCTGTTCTCAGTACAAATTTTTGTACTGATCCTTTAAAAATAAAAACAATAGATGCACTGTTTTTACATCTCTCTTAAAATATAAAATATAAATAATTACTATTTATTTATTTATTAAAAGAGAGACTCAGTGTCCAAATGAGAGCATTATGATAATCTAGTAAGAAGTAAGAAGTAATCTAGTAAGAAGTAAGACACAGAACAGACTCCTATGAAACAGTTCAGTTAATGAGTTCTCAGTCAGGGTCATAGTGAAACATTTAGAAGGTTATTCACTCTTAATTTCAAAACTTATAGTAATGGAAGACAGAATTGACAAACACCCTACAGAAGATCATCCAATAGTTAATAATGTTTACTCTTTAAAATAGGCTTTATTTTCACCTAGGCTATATCTGTTTTGATCCTCTAGGAATTGGATCTCATTGTGCCTTTTGCTTTGTATTAAGGAATAGTTCAATGTTATGCATGTCATCTCCTTTGCAAGTTCCTGGCAAATTATGATGAAACGGATACACTTGCAGAACATCAAAGTAATCACGTAATTAAGCCAAACTGGTGGTTTGTCTGGAACAGCTTGCAAAATGACAATGTGATCTAATTTGCAATATCTGTATAGGTTTGGTTTTAAACGTGCTGGCATATTTTTTAATTAGATCTTCTTCCTCTGTCACTGGTGTAAAAAATCAGACTTAAATAACAGTGTGGGTTTCTATTCTGTTTTTGTTTCCAATTATCAGTCTCATTAACTTATTATTATCTAGCTGGGATTGTATATTGTACAATAACAGAAAACTTCCTCACAGTCTTTGTACTTCATATAAAATCAGCTGTAACTTAATTCACAATGACATAAACAATGTGATAACACCATAGCTTATGCTTCCATTTAAAATTTATCATTTCTATTTTTGTAAAATAACATCAGTTCGTATAATCTGTGTACAATTCAGTCTGATTGCTTAGAATAACTTGTTACAAATGTTAAATAGCTGTCATGCTAATATATCATAAGACATGATGAATATGTAGTTTTTAGGAAGAGTGCCACAAGAGCTCAATCCATCTTTGAAGAGACACATTTTTTATAAGGAACCTATTTCATACTCATACATAAAGCACAGTTGTTTAGCTTTGTTTATCTTTGCAGAAGCTTGCTTATGAATAGAAATAACACATTTTATAGAAGAGAGAAAGGAAGGTAGAAAGAAAGTAGCAGTAGCACATCCTTCTTTTCATAAATTCTCTTAGAAAGTTAACTGAGTTTCACTGAAGGGAATGAATCAATGGTCCTTTATAAAGAAAAAATCAATTAGAAAGTCATTACATAAACGTTAGCATTCAAAAAATAAAATTATATATTAAAGCCAATTAGACTGTATGTCAGAACTACGGTGAATTGCACTTGCATTGATGTATGCAAAATCATTAACAACCTCCATGTCCAAGAAATGTAGAGAGTGAAAAAGAACACGTTTATAGACAACTGAATTTTCTTTTGCAAGCTATCTCAAGCAGCAGATGACTTCTCTGGGCTTTTTAAGAGGTTTACTTTGTCTATCTCAAGTGTTACTGTTGTTACTGAAATTAGAACACTTGAGGCAACACATAAGACAACAGCCACTCCTGTGGCATCCAGGAGGGCTATAGGAAGAACAGGAATCCCAGTAGAGTCTTTCTCCCAATAGCTTGCTGTAGTCCTGGTGTGATTTGTGTTTAATGCCACACTGGAGAGGCAGATGGTGTTAAACATTGAGAAGGAGCACTACTGAGCATCTCACAGAAGAGCTGAAGTCCCCTCCTGTGGATGCAATGGGACAGTCAATCTTATTTATTTCCTTAATGACAGCAAATAGGCTAGCTAACTTTTCGTGTTTGGGTCTGCATCACAGAAGATTAATGTATCTAACCCTGATGGGTTTGTTCTGAGCAATCAGAAGCAGAAGAAATCTCTCCCTGTAAGTCAGATGCTGTAGCTTGCAAAATTAAACATTCCGATACAGGTTGTCACATCATACAACCACTGCAAGGGATGGGGCATTTCAACTGTATCACAGTTTCAGGATTTTTGTAATTGGTATTTCACATCTTAACATCAGGTAGTGCACTGGGAGTTAAAGAGTTAATGCTCCAGTTCTGTGGATTGTTGATATTTCTAGGTATAGCTGTCTCAGAAGACAACTATATAGCCCAGAGGACTTTACGTTTTTATTTTCTGTTTGGATGGGAAAACAAAACTGTTTGCAAATCATGAGACATCTCCTTTTTCCTTTCCGCTCATCTCTACAGCGTGTGTGCTCCCTAGCCATCTCACCTTCAGCGTTAGAGTAAGGCCTTTGTTTTTTGGACACTCTCATTTTATTTGATTTCTTAGCTTCCATTTCGATTATATTATATTATATTGTGTTATCTTGCATTTCAATATCTCATTTAGTAAATCAACTTTTCTCCTCAGATCATTGTTGTTTCATTTTTAGGCCCATCTCTCTACCCTTTACCCTCTCTACCCCTTTTCCCCTTCCCCCTTTCCCAAGGTGTGGGTCTGTGGGTCCCCCTGACCCATTAGTCATGGAACCAGGCTGAACTGGCCTGTAAACCATTGACATACTGCATCTACCATTAGAGGTTCAATCCTAAACACAGTAGATAGAGAGAGAAGGAGACACAGAAGTCTGAATTCATTACATATGTTTCTGAACACATATTCAACATAATACACATTTTAGTTAGATATAACTGAAATGCAAATGGCATGCATTTCATTTCAGAAATGAGATGCATTTCTGAGCTGAGGTAAAAACTATGTTTAGTTAGAAAAGCTGAATTAGGGTACTTAGTGCCAGAGATGCTTAAGTAACAAAGACATCCCTATAGCTCTGTAGATGTGAAGGAGGTATGAGATGAGACAACAACTGCTGGACAGACAAAATGCCTGAGTGTGCCTCAGCTGGTGAAAGATACCTAAATTCAGAAACATAATTTGTCCTAGGTTCCTAAAACACTTCAGTATGAGATGTATACTGTCCTAACGCTATCCATTTATCTTCTAGCAATATGTACTTAGATTAGACAAGTTTGTATAAAAGTCTAATCAAATGTTCTGATAATGGTTATTTTTATATTTGAATTCAGGCATAATGGACCATAGGGTCATAAAGAGTAGATGGTGCATATACAAATTCATATCCACTTCATAATTTATAACAATTAGTAATTTTGATGACAGAATACTAGTTCTTGGGAACAAACATACCAAAAACTACACCCATTTGGTCTAGAATAGCAAACAATCACCAAAGTCAAATAACACAACTCAAAACACTTAGTACTCCACGAATAATTTCAAAGTTTAGCACAAAGGACATTATTTTAAAGACTTAATCTGGATATATGAACAATAAACAGAAAAATAGAAGAAAAAAAAAAAACATGAAAAAAAATGAAAGCAAATAATAAAGAAAGATTGTTAAAGAAAAAATGGTTATGACTGCTACTGGAGTACTGTGTTCAGGGAATCCAGAACAACCACATATTATATTCTTATTGTCCCTCGTTTAATCGTTGCTAGCAAAACCTATGCTTTAAATAAAATGCTTTTATACTAACTTTTCATACATTAAATTTGATTTCTAAATCAAAATATACCTAAGTCAGGTTTCAGTGTAAGATATTTATAAAGTAGCCAGTATTAAATAAATTGTTTGAATATTTATTTTACAACTTGAAGGTCTATTTTGCAACTGTAGCTCATTTTCTTTGGCTCTACTTCAAAAAAAAAAAATAATAATAATAATCCTTTTGTGTCTCACATGTCTTAAATCATCTTAAGACATCTTAAGTCACTGCATGTGTTTAGGAGCTGGTTGATCACATCTGAGAAGTGCTTGTAAAAGGAAGCAACTTTGTAGTATCTTTTATTCCAACAAGTTAATCAGTAAATCCTCTCTGCTTTCATTGCGCATCATCTGTAAACTGAAAAGCTGAAGGCTGACTTGCATATTTGCTAATGCACTAATGCAGTAAATGATAAGAATATGTAAGTGGTTGATTCTAATCACAGCCTTGTGAAGCTATATTGCAGAAAGCAGAATTAAATCCATAGGGCTACCCTGGACATCTGTTGTGTGGAGCTCTGACTTTGCAATTCCTATTGACAGCTACATCAAACATCCGAGTGCTTGAAATATTTGAGTGAGTGACCAGAACTCTTTAGGCTCAAATGAGATGCTGCATTACTGCATTAATAATTAGAGGAATGTTCATCAGTTCAGACATCTACAAGTTAGACTCTATATTTCTATCTAAACTCTGAATTTTAAATAGACATGTTTTCTTAGAATGTAAGAATATTTTACCATTGTGTGCATTGACACAGCTAATCATAGCAGCTAATCATAAATGAGCAGATTTGTAGAAAGATTCAAGCATTAAGCGTTATCTGGAGTATTATGTTCAGGTCTGGGGCCCCCAATACAAGAAGGAAAGGGAGTTGTTAAGGTCCAGAGGAGAGCCACAGAGATGATAGAGGGATGGAGCACCTCCCCTACAAAGACAGGCTAAGGGACATGGACTTGTTCAGCCTGGTTAAAAGAAGGCTACGGGGTGACCTCTTGGCAGCATGTGACATGGAGTATGGAGAGATCAACTTTTCACAGTCTCAGCAAAGATATATTATGCTTCAAATTATGATAGATTCAAAGAAAAACAGAGATTATGCATGGAAAAGGGATGACAATCTGTTAAGCTTATTACTAAAATGCTATCAATACTGAAGGCTTTTGTGGGGTTAAGAATGTAAACTGGGAAATAATATGTAAGAGCCATTTAAAGTTCAATAAATATGCAGTAGAACCACATGACTCAAGAAGTTTTTGAGCCAAAACTAATTCAAAAGTAGAAGAACACTGTCTGGAAGCAACATACCTATTTTTATTTTTTTTATATATACACTTCTTACCAGATCCCAAAGAGATGGCCTTTTCTTACATTTATATATATATAAAAAAAAAAAAAATATGGCCTTTTCCCTCTCAAGCATCTGTTTTCTCACCAATACCTGGCATTTTCTCCCAGAAATACCAGCTTTCTCACGGATACATGACCTTCTCCCCCCCACATCAGACATTTTCTCCCAGAAATATGTCATTTGAGCACAGAGATCAAGTCTCCCCGAAAAAGCACTTTTCTGAGAAATACCTGACATTTTCTCTCCAAAATACTACTTGACACTCCTCCAGTGGACATTTTCTCCCGTGTTTACCATATTTTCTCCCCGAGACCACTTGGCACACCAAAAATACCGCAGTTGCTCTCCTCTACAAGACAGTCTTTCCCACCGTTTCCCACGTTTCTCCCTCATTTATCTCATTTGCTCCCTGAAGTTCCAGCTTTCTCCTCCTTCGATGACATTTTCTCCCAGAAATTCCCGTTTTTCACCCAGAGGATGGCATCTTCTTCCAAAAAGAACACCTTAGCTCCCAGAAATACCAGCTTTCTCCAATCCAATGAGATTAGCTCCCAGAAATACTGCTTTTTGCCCAAACACACGATCTATTCCACCACAACTATCATGTTTTAATCCTCAAGAATACATTTTCTACCAGACCTATGCCATTTCCCCCCACAAATACCACCCTTCTCCCAAATACGTGGCATTTCCTCCCACAAGTACTACTCGGCCATCCAAAAGAGGACATTTCCTCCCCAAAGAAGGAGACTTGCTCCCTGAAAAAACAGCCTTCTCCCCAAACAGATGAAGTTTTCTACCTTAAATACAGCTTTTCTTAGATATGCTTCACGCTTCATCCACAAAATACTATATGACAATGCCAAAGGTGACTTTTTCCAACAAAAATACGATCTTTTCTCCCACAAATATCACCATTCTCCCAAACAGATGACATTTTCTACCACAAGTACTACTTCACACTCCACAGGATGAGACTTACCATCATACTTTTCTAGACTTCATATCACAGTTTCCTCCCAAATTAGATTTCCTTCCAGACATACCAGCATTCCCCGAAACAGAGGACATTTTCCCCCGGAAATACCATCTTTTCTCCCAGAAATGCCAGCTTTCTTACAAATACTTCACATTTCCTCCCATTTACACTACTTCACACTCCTAACAATCCTACGGCCGTTTCATCTCCCAAATGTGTTTCTGCCAGAAATACCAGTTGTCTCTTAAATATATGAAGCTTTCTTCTTATACAATCCTCAAGATGACATTTTCTCCAAACAGAGGACATTTTCTCTCAGAAATACCAGGACTCGTATGAATATTTCAATTTCCTCCCGAATATACAACATTACACTCCTCAAGAGGACAGTTTCATCCAGAAATGTGGCATTTTATCACACCTAGACCATTTTCATCCCCAATAGAACTCATTTTCCCCCACACATACCACTACTCCAAGAAATAGCTCCCATTCTCTACCAAAAATGCTGCTTTACTCTCCTCAAGATCACACTTACCCCCATCAAGATGGCAGTGTCAAAGAAATACCAGCTTCTGCCCCCCAAAATAGGACATTTTCTCCCCAAAACAAGACATTTTCTCCCAGAAATACCACTTCTCTTAGAAATACCTCCCATTTCATCCCAGGAATACTACTTGACACTCCTCAAGATCACACTGACTCCCATCACAATGGCCTTTTACTCCCACATACACCAGGTTTCTCAGAAATACACCACATTTACTCCTACATAGACCAGGTTTCTCCCAAAGATGGCATACATTCACCCAGAAATTCCTGCCTATTCTTCAAAATACGGCCTTTTTCCCCAAAAAAAAACCAGCTTTCTGACAAACACATGTCATTTTCCAACCAAGTCTGCTACTATCTCCCAGAAACAGCCGGTTTCCGAGAAATACCTGACGTTTGCTCTCCCAAATACTACTTGACACTCCTCCAGAGGACATTGTCTCCCCTATTTACCACGTTTTCTCCTCAAGAGACCACTTGGCACACCAAAAAGACCACCGTTGCTCTCCAATACAAGACATTCTTTCCCACCGGTTCCCACTTTTCTCCCTCAACGATGTCATTTCCTCCCAGAAATACCACTTTTCCCTTGGAAATTTCACCTTCTCTTCCAAAAAGAGGAGATTTGCTCCCAGAAATACCCCTTCTCTTACAACTGCCACACGCTTTCTCCCCAAAAAGCCTCCATGACAATGCCAAATGGGACACTTGCAGCCAAGAAGAGGACGCCTTCTCTCAGAAAGACCACTTTTCTCCCCAAGAGAGGAGATTTTCTCCCAATTGGATGACATTTGCTGTAAGAAAGACCCGTTTTCTTCCCTCAAGAGGACATTGTCTTTCCCACTGAGGACATTTTCTCCCAGAAGTACCGCTACTCTTAGAAGCACCTCCATTTCCTCCCAAATCTACTCCATGACACGCCTCAGGATGACACTTACTCCCCGATTTGGGGCATTTTCTCCCAGAAATACCACTTCTCTCCCAAAGGGATGGCCTTTTCCCTCTCTAGCATCTGTTTCCTCACCAATACCGGGCATTTTCTCCCAGAAACACCAGCTTTCTCACACATACGTGACCTTCTCCCCCCATCAGATGTTCTCTCCCAGAAATATGGCATTTGATCACAGATATACTCTTTCCAGGGAATACCAGGTTTCATAAAAATACCTCATAATTTCTCCATGAAGTTCGTTAGCAAGATGACATTTTCACCCTAAATAGGAGATTTTCTCTCAGAAATGCATGCTTCCCCCTCACAGAACAGCATCTTCTCCCCAAATTAGGACATTATCTCCCCGAAATACCACATTTCTCCAATCCAATGACATTATCTCTACGGAGAGTTTGCAGTTGCTGCCCGTTAAATCGCTTTTCTCCCCGAATACCACGTTGTGCTTTCAGAGAGGACGTTACAGAAAGAAAAAAACCCCTGTTTTCAGGAAATGCAGTATTCTGAATTCGCACGTTCTCGGCATCGCAATTTCGCTAATTCGCTCTCGTGGGTCGACAGCGCCACTCTCTGTAAACCGCTTCGGAGAGTCTGCAGTTACTGGCCGAGAAATCGCGGTTCTCCCCGAATGCCGCTTTCAGCCTTCAGCAGCGGTCTCGTCTCTCTCGGATGCCGAGAAAGGTGCGACGTCAGCCGATTGCTTTTCATCAAGAAGCCGCTTCTTCTGCGCATATCCCAAAGGAGCGGTTCTGACTTCTCCTTGTGTCCATGCATTCTGCACTACGCTTCTCTCTCATTCTTATGTCTTTCCTCTTATTGCTAGCGACTTTTCGTTTTGGTGTGTTTATCCGATGCTGCACTTCAGCATTCTGTGACGAACAGAGTAGGAGGGAAAAGCCCCTCTAAACAGGCAGCTAGAAGTTCCAGGAGAGACACACGTTGTGCTTTCAGGGAGGACGTTAGAGAAAGTGGAGAGATGTGGATTCTATTTCCGGAGGAAAAAAACCCTGTTTTCAGGAAATGCTGTATTCTGAAATCGCACGTTCTCTGCATAGCAATTTCGCTATTTCGCTCTCGTGGGTCGAAAGCAGCACTGTCGCTGTACCATTACGGAGAGTTTGCAATTGCTGGCCGAGAAATCGCTTTTCTCCCCGAATGCCGCTTGCAGCCTTCAGCAGCGGTCACGTCTCTCTCGGATGCCGAGAAAGGGCGACTTCAGCCGGATGCTTTTCTCGGACGAGAGGCTTCTTCTGCTCACATCCTAAAGGAGCGGTTCTGACTTCTCCTTGTGTCCATGCATTCTGCACTACGCTTCTCTCTCATTCTTATGTCTTTCCTCTTATTGCTAGCGACTTTTCGTTTTGGTGTGTTTATCCGATGCTGCACTTCAGCATTCTGTGATGAACAGAGTAGATGGGAAAAGCCCCTCTAAACAGGCAGCTAGAAGTTCCAGGAGAGGCACACGTTGTGCTTTCAGAGACGACGTTACAGAAAGTGGAGAGATGTGGATTCTTTCCTCCGGAGAAAAAAAACCCTGTTTTCAGGAAATGCAGTGTGCTGAATTCCCACGTTCTCTGCATCGCAATTTCGCTATTTCGCTCTCGTGGGTCGAAAGCAGCACTGTCGCTGAACCACTACGGAGAGTTTGCAGTTGCTGCCCGTTAAATCGCTTTTCTCCCCGAATACCACGTTGTGCTTTCAGAGAGGACGTTACAGAAAGAAAAAAACCCCTGTTTTCAGGAAATGCAGTATTCTGAATTCGCACGTTCTCGGCATCGCAATTTCGCTAATTCGCTCTCGTGGGTCGACAGCGCCACTCTCTGTAAACCGCTTCGGAGAGTCTGCAGTTGCTGGCCGGGAAATCGCGGTTCTCCCCGAATGCCGCTTTCTGCCTTCAGCACCGGTCTCGTCTCTCTCGGATGCCGAGAAAGGTGCGACTTCAGCCGATTGCTTTTCATCAAGAAGCGGCTTCTTCTGCGCACATCGCATAGGAGCGGTTCTGTCTTCTCCTTGTGTCCATGCATTCTTCACTACGTTTCTCTCTCATTCTTATGTCTTTCCCTTGATTCCTTTCGACATTTCGTTTTTCTCTGTTTATCCGATGCTACACTTCAGCATTCCGTGACGAAACGAGTAGAACAAGCGAAACTGCGATGCCGAGAACGTGCGAATTCAGCAGTATATGCATTGCCTGAAAACAGGGGGTTTTTTCTTCGCAGGAAATAATTCACAGCTCTCCACTTTCTGTAACGTCCTCCCTGAAAGCACAACGTATGTCTTTCCTGGAACTTCTAGCTGCCTGTTTAGAGGGGCTTTTCCCTTCTACTCTGTTCGTCACAGAATGCTGAAGTGTAGCATCGGATAAACACACCAAAACGAAATGTCGCTAGGAATAAGATAAACGGCATAAGAATGAGATAGAAGCGTAGTGCAGAATGCATGGACACAAGGAGAAGTCAGAACCGCTCCTATGCGATGTGCGCAGAAGAAGCCGCTTCTTGATGAAAAGCAATCGGCTGAAGTCGCACCTTTCTCGGCATCATAGGGAGACGAGACCGCTGCTGAAGGCAGAAAGCGGCATTCGGGGAGAACCGCGATTTCTCGGCCAGTAACTGCAGACTCTCCGAAGCGGTTAACAGAGAGTGGCGCTGTCGACCCACGAGAGCGAATTAGCGAAATTGCGATGCCGAGAACGTGCGAATTCAGAATACTGCATTTCCTGAAAACAGGGGTTTTTTTCTTTCTGTAACGTCCTCTCTGAAAGCACAACGTGGTATTCGGGGAGAAAAGCGATTTAACGGGCAGCAACTGCAAACTCTCCGTAGTGGTTCAGCGACAGTGCTGCTTTCGACCCACGAGAGCGAAATAGCGAAATTGCGATGCAGAGAACGTGGGAATTCAGCACACTGCATTTCCTGAAAACAGGGTTTTTTTTCTCCGGAGGAAAGAATCCACATCTCTCCACTTTCTGTAACGTCGTCTCTGAAAGCACTACGTGTGCCGCTCCTGGAACTTCTAGCTGCCTGTTTAGAGGGGCTTTTCCCTCCTACTCTGTTCGTCACAGAATGCTGAAGTGCAGCATCGGATAAACACACCAAAACGAAAAGTCGCTAGCAATAAGAGGAAAGACATAAGAATGAGAGAGAAGCGTAGTGCAGAATGCATGGACACAAGGAGAAGTCAGAACCGCTCCTTTAGGATGTGAGCAGAAGAAGCCTCTCGTCCGAGAAAAGCATCCGGCTGAAGTCGCCCTTTCTCGGCATCCGAGAGAGACGTGACCGCTGCTGAAGGCAGAAAGCGGCATTCGGGGAGAACCGCGATTTCTCGGCCAGCAATTGCAAACTCTCCGTAATGGTACAGCGACAGTGCTGCTTTCGACCCACGAGAGCGAAATAGCGAAATAGCGATGCCGAGAACGTGCGATTTCAGAATACAGCATTTCCTGAAAACAGGGTTTTTTTTCTCCGGAGGATAGAATCCACATCTCTCCACTTTCTCTAACGTCCTCCCTGAAAGCACAACGTGTGTCTCTCCTGGAACTTCTAGCTGCCTGTTTAGAGGGGCTTTTCCCATCTACTCTGTTCATCACAGAATGCTGAAATGTAGCATCGGATAAACACACCAAAACGAAATGTCGCTAGGAATAAGAGGAACGGCATAAGAATGAGAGAGAAGCGTAGTGCAGAATGCATGGACACAAGGAGAAGTCAGAACCGCTCCTATGCGATGTGCGCAGAAGAAGCCGCTTCTTGATGAAAAGCAATCGGCTGAAGTCGCACCTTTCTCGGCATCATAGGGAGACGAGACCGGTGCTGAAGGCAGAAAGCGGCATTCGGGGAGAACCGCGATTTCCCGGCCAGCAACTGCAGACTCTCCGAAGCGGTTTACAGAGAGTGGCGCTGTCGACCCACGAGAGCGAATTAGCGAAATTGCGATGCCGAGAACGTGCGAATTCAGAATACTGCATTTCCTGAAAACAGGGGTTTTTTTCTTTCTGTAACGTCCTCTCTGAAAGCACAACGTGGTATTCGGGGAGAAAAGCGATTTAACGGGCAGCAACTGCAAACTCTCCGTAGTGATAATGTCATTGGATTGGAGAAATGTGGTATTTCGGGGAGATAATGTCCTAATTTGGGGAGAAGATGCTGTTCTGTGAGGGGGAAACATGCATTTCTGAGAGAAAATCTCCTATTTAGGGTGAAAATGTCATCTTGCTAACGAACTTCATGGAGAAATTATGAGGTATTTTTATGAAACCTGGTATTCCCTGGAAAGAGTATATCTGTGATCAAATGCCATATTTCTGGGAGAGAACATCTGATGGGGGGAGAAGGTCACGTATGTGTGAGAAAGCTGGTGTTTCTGGGAGAAAATGCCCGGTATTGGTGAGGAAACAGATGCTAGAGAGGGAAAAGGCCATCCCTTTGGGAGAGAAGTGGTATTTCTGGGAGAAAATGCCCCAAATCGGGGAGTAAGTGTCATCCTGAGGCGTGTCATGGAGTAGATTTGGGAGGAAATGGAGGTGCTTCTAAGAGTAGCGGTACTTCTGGGAGAAAATGTCCTCAGTGGGAAAGACAATGTCCTCTGGAGGGAAGAAAACGGGTCTTTCTTACAGCAAATGTCATCCAATTGGGAGAAAATCTCCTCTCTTGGGGAGAAAAGTGGTCTTTCTGAGAGAAGGTGTCCTCTTCTTGGCTGCAAGTGTCCCATTTGGCATTGTCATGGAGGCTTTTTGGGGAGAAAGCGTGTGGCAGTTGTAAGAGAAGGGGTATTTCTGGGAGCAAATCTCCTCTTTTTGGAAGAGAAGGTGAAATTTCCAAGGGAAAAGTGGCATTTCTGGGAGGAAATGACATAGCTGGGGGAGAAAAGTGGGAACCGGTGGGAAAGAATGTCTTGTATTGGAGAGCAACGGTGGTCTTTTTGGTGTGCCAAGTGGTCTCTTGAGGAGAAAACGTGGTAAATAGGGGAGACAATGTCCTCTGGAGGAGTGTCAAGTAGTATTTGGGAGAGCAAACGTCAGGTATTTCTCGGAAACCGGCTGTTTCTGGGAGATAGTAGCAGACTTGGTTGGAAAATGACATGTGTTTGTCAGAAAGCTGGTTTTTTTTTGGGGAAAAAGGCCGTATTTTGAAGAATAGGCAGGAATTTCTGGGTGAATGTATGCCATCTTTGGGAGAAACCTGGTCTATGTAGGAGTAAATGTGGTGTATTTCTGAGAAACCTGGTGTATGTGGGAGTAAAAGGCCATTGTGATGGGAGTCAGTGTGATCTTGAGGAGTGTCAAGTAGTATTCCTGGGATGAAATGGGAGGTATTTCTAAGAGAAGTGGTATTTCTGGGAGAAAATGTCTTGTTTTGGGGAGAAAATGTCCTATTTTGGGGGGCAGAAGCTGGTATTTCTTTGACACTGCCATCTTGATGGGGGTAAGTGTGATCTTGAGGAGAGTAAAGCAGCATTTTTGGTAGAGAATGGGAGCTATTTCTTGGAGTAGTGGTATGTGTGGGGGAAAATGAGTTCTATTGGGGATGAAAATGGTCTAGGTGTGATAAAATGCCACATTTCTGGATGAAACTGTCCTCTTGAGGAGTGTAATGTTGTATATTCGGGAGGAAATTGAAATATTCATACGAGTCCTGGTATTTCTGAGAGAAAATGTCCTCTGTTTGGAGAAAATGTCATCTTGAGGATTGTATAAGAAGAAAGCTTCATATATTTAAGAGACAACTGGTATTTCTGGCAGAAACACATTTGGGAGATGAAACGGCCGTAGGATTGTTAGGAGTGTGAAGTAGTGTAAATGGGAGGAAATGTGAAGTATTTGTAAGAAAGCTGGCATTTCTGGGAGAAAAGATGGTATTTCCGGGGGAAAATGTCCTCTGTTTCGGGGAATGCTGGTATGTCTGGAAGGAAATCTAATTTGGGAGGAAACTGTGATATGAAGTCTAGAAAAGTATGATGGTAAGTCTCATCCTGTGGAGTGTGAAGTAGTACTTGTGGTAGAAAATGTCATCTGTTTGGGAGAATGGTGATATTTGTGGGAGAAAAGATCGTATTTTTGTTGGAAAAAGTCACCTTTGGCATTGTCATATAGTATTTTGTGGATGAAGCGTGAAGCATATCTAAGAAAAGCTGTATTTAAGGTAGAAAACTTCATCTGTTTGGGGAGAAGGCTGTTTTTTCAGGGAGCAAGTCTCCTTCTTTGGGGAGGAAATGTCCTCTTTTGGATGGCCGAGTAGTACTTGTGGGAGGAAATGCCACGTATTTGGGAGAAGGGTGGTATTTGTGGGGGGAAATGGCATAGGTCTGGTAGAAAATGTATTCTTGAGGATTAAAACATGATAGTTGTGGTGGAATAGATCGTGTGTTTGGGCAAAAAGCAGTATTTCTGGGAGCTAATCTCATTGGATTGGAGAAAGCTGGTATTTCTGGGAGCTAAGGTGTTCTTTTTGGAAGAAGATGCCATCCTCTGGGTGAAAAACGGGAATTTCTGGGAGAAAATGTCATCGAAGGAGGAGAAAGCTGGAACTTCAGGGAGCAAATGAGATAAATGAGGGAGAAACGTGGGAAACGGTGGGAAAGACTGTCTTGTAGAGGAGAGCAACTGCGGTATTTTTGGTGTGCCAAGTGGTCTCGGGGAGAAAATATGGTAAACACGGGAGAAAATGTCCACTGGAGGAGTGTCAAGTAGTATTTTGGAGAGAAAATGTCAGGTATTTCTCAGAAAAGTGCTTTTTCGGGGAGACTTGATCTCTGTGCTCAAATGACATATTTCTGGGAGAAAATGTCTGATGTGGGGGGGAGAAGGTCATGTATCCGTGAGAAAGCTGGTATTTCTGGGAGAAAATGCCAGGTATTGGTGAGAAAACAGATGCTTGAGAGGGAAAAGGCCATATTTTTTTTTTTTTTATATATATATAAATGTAAGAAAAGGCCATCTCTTTGGGATCTGGTAAGAAGTGTATATATAAAAAAAATAAAAATAGGTATGTTGCTTCCAGACAGTGTTCTTCTACTTTTGAATTAGTTTTGGCTCAAAAACTTCTTGAGTCATGTGGTTCTACTGCATATTTATTGAACTTTAAATGGCTCTTACATATTATTTCCCAGTTTACATTCTTAACCCCACAAAAGCCTTCAGTATTGATAGCATTTTAGTAATAAGCTTAACAGATTGTCATCCCTTTTCCATGCATAATCTCTGTTTTTCTTTGAATCTATCATAATTTGAAGCATAATATATCTTTGCTGAGACTGTGAAAAGTTGATCTCTCCATACTCCATGTCACATGCTGCCAAGAGGTCACCCCGTAGCCTTCTTTTAACCAGGCTGAACAAGTCCATGTCCCTTAGCCTGTCTTTGTAGGGGAGGTGCTCCATCCCTCTATCATCTCTGTGGCTCTCCTCTGGACCTTAACAACTCCCTTTCCTTCTTGTATTGGGGGCCCCAGACCTGAACATAATACTCCAGATAACGCTTAATGCTTGAATCTTTCTACAAATCTGCTCATTTATGATTAGCTGCTATGATTAGCTGTGTCAATGCACACAATGGTAAAATATTCTTACATTCTAAGAAAACATGTCTATTTAAAATTCAGAGTTTAGATAGAAATATAGAGTCTAACTTGTAGATGTCTGAACTGATGAACATTCCTCTAATTATTAATGCAGTAATGCAGCATCTCATTTGAGCCTAAAGAGTTCTGGTCACTCACTCAAATATTTCAAGCACTCGGATGTTTGATGTAGCTGTCAATAGGAATTGCAAAGTCAGAGCTCCACACAACAGATGTCCAGGGTAGCCCTATGGATTTAATTCTGCTTTCTGCAATATAGCTTCACAAGGCTGTGATTAGAATCAACCACTTACATATTCTTATCATTTACTGCATTAGTGCATTAGCAAATATGCAAGTCAGCCTTCAGCTTTTCAGTTTACAGATGATGCGCAATGAAAGCAGAGAGGATTTACTGATTAACTTGTTGGAATAAAAGATACTACAAAGTTGCTTCCTTTTACAAGCACTTCTCAGATGTGATCAACCAGCTCCTAAACACATGCAGTGACTTAAGATGTCTTAAGATGATTTAAGACATGTGAGACACAAAAGGATTATTATTATTATTTTTTTTTTTTGAAGTAGAGCCAAAGAAAATGAGCTACAGTTGCAAAATAGACCTTCAAGTTGTAAAATAAATATTCAAACAATTTATTTAATACTGGCTACTTTATAAATATCTTACACTGAAACCTGACTTAGGTATATTTTGATTTAGAAATCAAATTTAATGTATGAAAAGTTAGTATAAAAGCATTTTATTTAAAGCATAGGTTTTGCTAGCAACGATTAAACGAGGGACAATAAGAATATAATATGTGGTTGTTCTGGATTCCCTGAACACAGTACTCCAGTAGCAGTCATAACCATTTTTTCTTTAACAATCTTTCTTTATTATTTGCTTTCATTTTTTTTCATGTTTTTTTTTTTTCTTCTATTTTTCTGTTTATTGTTCATATATCCAGATTAAGTCTTTAAAATAATGTCCTTTGTGCTAAACTTTGAAATTATTCGTGGAGTACTAAGTGTTTTGAGTTGTGTTATTTGACTTTGGTGATTGTTTGCTATTCTAGACCAAATGGGTGTAGTTTTTGGTATGTTTGTTCCCAAGAACTAGTATTCTGTCATCAAAATTACTAATTGTTATAAATTATGAAGTGGATATGAATTTGTATATGCACCATCTACTCTTTATGACCCTATGGTCCATTATGCCTGAATTCAAATATAAAAATAACCATTATCAGAACATTTGATTAGACTTTTATACAAACTTGTCTAATCTAAGTACATATTGCTAGAAGATAAATGGATAGCGTTAGGACAGTATACATCTCATACTGAAGTGTTTTAGGAACCTAGGACAAATTATGTTTCTGAATTTAGGTATCTTTCACCAGCTGAGGCACACTCAGGCATTTTGTCTGTCCAGCAGTTGTTGTCTCATCTCATACCTCCTTCACATCTACAGAGCTATAGGGATGTCTTTGTTACTTAAGCATCTCTGGCACTAAGTACCCTAATTCAGCTTTTCTAACTAAACATAGTTTTTACCTCAGCTCAGAAATGCATCTCATTTCTGAAATGAAATGCATGCCATTTGCATTTCAGTTATATCTAACTAAAATGTGTATTATGTTGAATATGTGTTCAGAAACATATGTAATGAATTCAGACTTCTGTGTCTCCTTCTCTCTCTATCTACTGTGTTTAGGATTGAACCTCTAATGGTAGATGCAGTATGTCAATGGTTTACAGGCCAGTTCAGCCTGGTTCCATGACTAATGGGTCAGGGGGACCCACAGACCCACACCTTGGGAAAGGGGGAAGGGGAAAAGGGGTAGAGAGGGTAAAGGGTAGAGAGATGGGCCTAAAAATGAAACAACAATGATCTGAGGAGAAAAGTTGATTTACTAAATGAGATATTGAAATGCAAGATAACACAATATAATATAATATAATCGAAATGGAAGCTAAGAAATCAAATAAAATGAGAGTGTCCAAAAAACAAAGGCCTTACTCTAACGCTGAAGGTGAGATGGCTAGGGAGCACACACGCTGTAGAGATGAGCGGAAAGGAAAAAGGAGATGTCTCATGATTTGCAAACAGTTTTGTTTTCCCATCCAAACAGAAAATAAAAACGTAAAGTCCTCTGGGCTATATAGTTGTCTTCTGAGACAGCTATACCTAGAAATATCAACAATCCACAGAACTGGAGCATTAACTCTTTAACTCCCAGTGCACTACCTGATGTTAAGATGTGAAATACCAATTACAAAAATCCTGAAACTGTGATACAGTTGAAATGCCCCATCCCTTGCAGTGGTTGTATGATGTGACAACCTGTATCGGAATGTTTAATTTTGCAAGCTACAGCATCTGACTTACAGGGAGAGATTTCTTCTGCTTCTGATTGCTCAGAACAAACCCATCAGGGTTAGATACATTAATCTTCTGTGATGCAGACCCAAACACGAAAAGTTAGCTAGCCTATTTGCTGTCATTAAGGAAATAAATAAGATTGACTGTCCCATTGCATCCACAGGAGGGGACTTCAGCTCTTCTGTGAGATGCTCAGTAGTGCTCCTTCTCAATGTTTAACACCATCTGCCTCTCCAGTGTGGCATTAAACACAAATCACACCAGGACTACAGCAAGCTATTGGGAGAAAGACTCTACTGGGATTCCTGTTCTTCCTATAGCCCTCCTGGATGCCACAGGAGTGGCTGTTGTCTTATGTGTTGCCTCAAGTGTTCTAATTTCAGTAACAACAGTAACACTTGAGATAGACAAAGTAAACCTCTTAAAAAGCCCAGAGAAGTCATCTGCTGCTTGAGATAGCTTGCAAAAGAAAATTCAGTTGTCTATAAACGTGTTCTTTTTCACTCTCTACATTTCTTGGACATGGAGGTTGTTAATGATTTTGCATACATCAATGCAAGTGCAATTCACCGTAGTTCTGACATACAGTCTAATTGGCTTTAATATATAATTTTATTTTTTGAATGCTAACGTTTATGTAATGACTTTCTAATTGATTTTTTCTTTATAAAGGACCATTGATTCATTCCCTTCAGTGAAACTCAGTTAACTTTCTAAGAGAATTTATGAAAAGAAGGATGTGCTACTGCTACTTTCTTTCTACCTTCCTTTCTCTCTTCTATAAAATGTGTTATTTCTATTCATAAGCAAGCTTCTGCAAAGATAAACAAAGCTAAACAACTGTGCTTTATGTATGAGTATGAAATAGGTTCCTTATAAAAAATGTGTCTCTTCAAAGATGGATTGAGCTCTTGTGGCACTCTTCCTAAAAACTACATATTCATCATGTCTTATGATATATTAGCATGACAGCTATTTAACATTTGTAACAAGTTATTCTAAGCAATCAGACTGAATTGTACACAGATTATACGAACTGATGTTATTTTACAAAAATAGAAATGATAAATTTTAAATGGAAGCATAAGCTATGGTGTTATCACATTGTTTATGTCATTGTGAATTAAGTTACAGCTGATTTTATATGAAGTACAAAGACTGTGAGGAAGTTTTCTGTTATTGTACAATATACAATCCCAGCTAGATAATAATAAGTTAATGAGACTGATAATTGGAAACAAAAACAGAATAGAAACCCACACTGTTATTTAAGTCTGATTTTTTACACCAGTGACAGAGGAAGAAGATCTAATTAAAAAATATGCCAGCACGTTTAAAACCAAACCTATACAGATATTGCAAATTAGATCACATTGTCATTTTGCAAGCTGTTCCAGACAAACCACCAGTTTGGCTTAATTACGTGATTACTTTGATGTTCTGCAAGTGTATCCGTTTCATCATAATTTGCCAGGAACTTGCAAAGGAGATGACATGCATAACATTGAACTATTCCTTAATACAAAGCAAAAGGCACAATGAGATCCAATTCCTAGAGGATCAAAACAGATATAGCCTAGGTGAAAATAAAGCCTATTTTAAAGAGTAAACATTATTAACTATTGGATGATCTTCTGTAGGGTGTTTGTCAATTCTGTCTTCCATTACTATAAGTTTTGAAATTAAGAGTGAATAACCTTCTAAATGTTTCACTATGACCCTGACTGAGAACTCATTAACTGAACTGTTTCATAGGAGTCTGTTCTGTGTCTTACTTCTTACTAGATTACTTCTTACTTCTTACTAGATTATCATAATGCTCTCATTTGGACACTGAGTCTCTCTTTTAATAAATAAATAAATAGTAATTATTTATATTTTATATTTTAAGAGAGATGTAAAAACAGTGCATCTATTGTTTTTATTTTTAAAGGATCAGTACAAAAATTTGTACTGAGAACAGACTTCTGAGGGTATAATGGATATTATCTCCTTTTTACAGACAGAATGAGTTTCATAGACATTGAGTTGTTAGGTCTAAATTCAAACAGTATGCGAGCAACAAAATGAAAACTTCCAACCACCATTCCTGGCTCCGGTGCTTGTACCATTGCATTACATGTATTTACAAAGTTTTATCAAACCGCTGTAAAGATGTTTCCTGCAGGTATTCTGAACATTTGTAAACATGGTTTCAAAGTACTCTCAAGCTCTATTTTAGTTTTTCTTACACTAATTCTAACAGAACGGATAAACTTCACTGAAGAATAGCAATGTATTAATAGTGAAGATCATATTACTAAGCTAGTTATAATATTAAGCTAGTTATAATAAGAATAGCTGTTCTTACTGGAAAAGGGAAATATTCATTTTATATATATGGAAAAATATACACAAGATTCACCATTTTTTACCAATCCTTTCCTGGGGAATTTGGGTCTTTGAATAGCAAGAAAACCACACTCCTCTGTGCTGTTATAGATCCTTTTAACTAGCAAGTAGGTGATGTAAAACAAACATTGGGCCTTTAACTTTGTATATTAAAATTTCCGTTGCCTGCTTCTACACCAGTAAGAAAACATGAAACCATTAATAGCAGAGATGCACTCTGTTGGTATCTAAATTTTCCTTTATTCAGTCCATAAAGGCTATCATCTCAACTCATTGATACAACTAGCAGCCTGATACAAAGCAAAGCTAGACTCAAAATATCACCACTTCCTTTTTTAAAAAATCCTGACTGCCGAAATTAATAATAAGAAGAAAGACATACCAGAATCAGATAAATCAGATACCTCATGCTGCATAAATTAACAAATGACTTGTAAATAACTAGTTACCAATTGACTAAATGTTAAATATTCTAAGATTTGTAATACAGTGTAAAATTAAGTTTAGGAAAATTCTGTTGCAAATAAACTTGAATCTTTTAGGAATCGTTTTCCATCTATTAGTTTTTTTTTTTAAAAAAAAAAGAGAGAGAGAGAGCTGGAGTGGGGGAGAAGCTAGCAACAACATAACAACATAGTACAGTCATTTCTTAGATTTTAGGTGAGGGAATAATGTACGCCCTAGAAAAGCAAGTATACTTTTGAGTGAGTGTACCAAATTCAGGTGCTGAGGAAGCAGCAAGCACAGATTGCCACAGTGCTGTGAGAAGTGAGGTGTAGCTGCTTTGTGCCAGACACAGCTGTTTCAGCTGGCTCCACTGACCCCACCACAGGGTGCAGTCAGGCCCCTCAACCATGGGCAAGTGCCTTGGGATGAAGAAAGCTTGGAAATCCAAAATGCTGCCTGGCATTAAGAGGAAAAGAGTGAGAAACAATCCTGCAAGTAGCTCGGGGAGGAGGTGCATCCAGCAGAGTTCATTGTGCTGTTCTGGAGAGCCTGTGCTGGAGCAGGGAAAGGTGTGAGGAGGAAAGGTCAGCAGAGACGATCAGCTCTGAGACAGTTAGAAGGGTCAGAAATGGAGGGGTGGCGTAGGCCTGAAAAGCAGGCAGTAACATAGGCTCTGTGCTCTCTGTGTTTGTTTCTCTCCATCTCATGTTATTTGTTTGGAAACAAATTACTTTTCCCCAAGCTAAATCCGTTTTGACCATGATCACAATCTGTAAGTAATCTCTATGCCATCAGGTTTTCACTTAATTTGGAAATTTAGGAAACTATGAGCTACGGTGTTATGACAGAATATATTCCCCACATAACCTGCAGTGCTTTAAATAAGCTAGTCTAAAAATTCTGCAAATTAAGTGAATAGTTTACTTAAAACGTTTTAGTTTTAGTTAAAACATTTTAAAAAAGAGAATGTTGTTTTGTAATATCTTTTTTTTCCTCAGTTCTGTTTCTGTGCATCTAGATAGCCATGTTATCATTGTATGTATTTCCAAAACCTGAGACAAAGTTCTATTTGGCTTTTATTGATTATTTGAAATCAATTTTTAGGGATCAGATCCATCATATAAACTATATTTTAAATATTGATTATTTTAACATTTGAAATGCAAAGCAAGAAAATGTAAAGCTTGAAGTGGCAAAAGAGAGAGGTTCTGTGGCTAAGACAAGTTTAGAAGTGAGGATGTCCAGACTCCACGCCCAGTGCTGAGGTTTTTTATTAACTAAATATTTGGCAAAAATTTGTATTCTAAATTTTTAAAGTGCCTAGTCTCACATCTCTTCAGTGTGCTCCCCTGCTTTAATCAGACTGTTTCCTCACCTACAAGTGGTATTGCTGATTAGTTCTCTCAAATTTTACATGTACATGTAAGTGGTTTTTCTTCATTTGAAAAGAAAGCACAATTCTCAGAATGTTTGGCTTTACATGAAATCATTGGATGGCCTTGCTAAATCTGAATAAATGCCATGGAGCAATAAATTTAATAAATAAATCACAAAAAATAAAAATAAAATAAAAATAAAAATATGTATTTGAAATGAATCTTCTACGGGTATCTCAACCAGAAAAGGTGAGTCCAAGAGGGTGTACCCCCCCGAAAGAGTGACACAGGCAAGATGGTAACAGCAGATAAGGAGAAGGCTGAGGTACTCAAAAAATTTTTACCTCAGCCTGTTCTGATGAGTGCACAGCACAGCACACAGCCCTCAAAATACTGGTTCACAGTGAGGGGATTGGAGAAGAAACATCCTTCCCGCTGTAAACAAAGATCAGGTTCAGGATCACCTGAGGAATCTGAACATCCACAAGACTATGAGTCCTGATGAGATGCATCCCAGAGTCCTGACGGAATTGGCTGATGTAGTTGCCAAGCATCAAACATATTAGAAAAGCCATGTCAGTCAACTGAATGCCCTGGATACTGGGAAAAAGACAACATCACACCAATTTTTAAGAAAGTAAAAAGGACAACACCAGAAACTAGCAACCTGTCAGTATCTCTCGTGTGCCAGAGAAGGTTGTGGAACAGATCCTTCCAGAAGATATGCTAGGGCACATGGAAGACAGAGAGGTGATACGGGAGAACCAGCATGGCTTCACCAAGGGCAAATCCCGCTTGACCAACCTACTGGCCTTCTATGATAGTGTCCCTGTGTCAATGGATAAGGGAAGAGTCATTAATGTCTGTGTGGACTTCAGTAAGACTTTTGACATGGTACCCCACAACTTCCTTCCCTCCAAATTGGAAAGATATGGATTTGATGGGTGGACTGCTTGACGGACGAAGAACTGGCTGCAGGATCGAGTCCAAAGAGTGATGGCCAATGCCTCAATGTCTGGATGGATATAAGTGATGAATGGTGTCCCTCAGAGGCTGGTGCTAGTTTTCTACTAGAGAAAGCCAGTCTGGTTTCTTTTGAGGAGACAATATTCAACAAAGAGCTGAAAATACTTCTGCAGCTTTTTCAGTTTATGTTCACTTGGATAATTTATTTGCACAGAAGAATAGCAAGAAGTATGAATCACTCTCTTTAAGGGACAAACCAGTAATTTTAAACTCCTGTATGGTAACTACACTGAAGAATTATTTCAGCAGCAATATCACCAATATTGCATACTAATTTACAGTTCCTTACTTATGAATACATGAACGGAAATTATTCTCACAGCTAATCCAGTTCTTATGAAAAAAAGCCAAATCAGTGTAAATTTCTTTTCAGAAAGTCAAAGGTGACCCCTCCAAAAAGAAGCTGATGAAAAATGATGAGAAATCTGCTTCAGGTAGAAGCATGGGGAATAAACAAACCGCACCAAGTGATAAAGCCTGAAAAACTTCATCAAGCAAAATAGAAGCAATCCAGGAAATTTGGAAAAACAACCACAACAACAACAAACAAAAATAAAACAAAACAAACTTAAGAACTCGAGAAAACAGAGGGTAAAGATGAGAAAGAGTGATAATGGTCCTAATCAAGAAACAACTAAAAAAGAAAACCTGAAGAAAACCTGAAGTGGTAAAAGCTTGAGTTGTAGTTTTAGATTAAACAAAAGGAAATCAAGGCCACACTAGGGCAGTTAGAAGGG
The DNA here is from genome assembly GCF_987193195.1 of Phasianus colchicus. Taxonomy (NCBI): domain Eukaryota; kingdom Metazoa; phylum Chordata; class Aves; order Galliformes; family Phasianidae; genus Phasianus; species Phasianus colchicus. The sequence continues at coordinate 12,197 of NW_028325282.1, read as the reverse complement.
AAAGGTTTAATAAACCACAGATGTAGAGGAACAAAGAGTGTATTATTCAAGATAAAGTGTAGTTTAGAGAATACATGAGTAGAGAGGATATCTTGTCTTTTGGAAAGATGAAGGAAAAGAGATTGCAAGAACACATGGTTCTGCTGGAGAGAATACAGTGAGCTCTTGAACTCTGAAAGAATACAGAAATTGCTGAAAGGGAGTGTCATGAGAGAGAATGTGTACAAATAATGTATGAGCCAGAAGAATGCTTGCAAAGAGAAAGGGAGCAATTAGAAATAGAAAGGTAAAATCTAGAGGGAAAGGATGGAATGAGAGCATTTTGAAAGAGAGCAAGTTCTTATTGAACAGGAACATCAAAAAGAAGCAGAGTGAATTGCTTATGAAAGGAAGGCACTTCATGGACAACAACTTCATTATGAACAGGGAAAGAGGAATGCTTTGAAACATCCACACAATACATATCAAAGAAGAGATTATCTTTACTGGAATGAACGTAGCTCATTCTGATTCTAGTTCCAGAACATCTAACAGTCTTTAGAAATCTCTCACTTCGCTTCAATGATATAACAGTAAATGATTAAATCATTTTCTTTGTAAGGAAAAGATGTATTTAAATCACTCTATCAAAATCTTGTCATTCTTCTCTATTGCTCTTTTCTTTTTCTGGTTATTAAATGATATTTACATCTTAATCTATTTTGCTAAGATACAGAAGTCCTCCTATTTCAGATGCTAAGATCTATTCAGGGGCATTTGACCTAGAAGACTTTCTGAATTTTGGAGTACTTTGTTTCATATAAACATGAATAGAACTACAGGGAAATCACAGAGGAATAGTATCTCTTCCAAAGGAACAAAAACCTCCTGAAATAATAAAGCTTCAAAAGAAACAGAAGCATGAAATCAGATTATTTACTTTAAAACAAACAAACAAATAAACCTACCTTCCATTATCTTATGTTCATTATATTGTTTTCTTTCTTTTTCTTAAGCTACTTAAGACCAGGTGCTTAGAACTGTCTTCATTTTCCTAGGAAGGAGAACAGCTTTCACATTCAAGTAGAAGGACATATAAGCATGTTTGAGGACAGTCACAGATTGTAATTCTGCCTCTGAGGATCAATCAGTAGTACTTTTTTGATGCGTATGAAAGGAATATTTGAAATAAATACTGCATTGACTTCGCATCCTATGAAGGAGGTCAAAGGAAAGAATTTAATTTTCTGCTGTTTGTAAAGTCCCCTATGTAGAACATATCACCTTTCCCCTAAGATCAGCTGGTATCTCTTTGTAACATCAGCATAAGTTACCTTGACTGTCAAGCATGTGACTCACATTCTAATCAAGACTTTGACTAGATTTTTGTGGGTTTGTGGGTTCTCAATATGTAGCTCATGAAATACAAGTATCCTTTTCATACCTGGATCAGTCTTTCAGTCATGCAGTTATGTTCGTTTCATTATCAATTTACATAAATTAATATCACACACTTTAACAGAGTCAAGTAAAAGTATCACATATTTCTAAAACACGGCCCTGAATATTATGCTTTGAAATCATTCAATTAAAAAAGAAACAGGACTAATCTTTGATTGAGTAGCTTTCTTTTATTCCTAGCTAAGCTACCAGCATGTGCACTGGCCTATATAGTAATTCAATATAATAATTCACCTAAAGATTACATAGCAATTATGTTTAAGAGTCATTATGTATAGAAAGATGGTAATGACTTATGTTCCTTCTACAATGACTCTCAGCTATTTAATATCACGATAATAACCATGACAAGAAATGGTACTTAGACAGTAAAACATATTGTTCCTATAATTGAAGCGTAAATATACAATATTTTTCATCCTTAGTCACTAAACTAACTACCATTAATAGGAAAGAGACAGTATATAAGTGTATACATATATGTTTATATATTTGTTTATATATTAGTGCACGAGAGAGACAGGAAAAGAGGAAGAGAGACAAAAACGTGGTAAGATAGGAAAAAAGTAACTGACAATATTGAAAATAAATATATGCATTTAAATAAGAAATATAAATCTAATTACTTTAAACCTGATTTCTCCACTGTTGGATTTCCTGAGATATGGATAAGCACTATTGACATGTTAAAAATACAACACCACTTTCATCTGGCTAGGAAAATGTATTAGCCCTTAATCCAATATATTTCTGTGATGCCACATTTAAGCAGTTTTCCTCTGAAGAGCAATAAATCAGAATATCTCGAAGAAGGTGTTAAAAAATCTGGTGACAAAAGTGACCCCAATTCCAAATCTCAAAGGAAAATAAGTCACCACCCACAGTCTTATTACCTTATTAGACTTGGGTAGGCTTGTTCAGATATTTTTTGCCCTATACTTGTGTCTACTTGAAGAATTTTGTAAATTTTGGTCAGTGAACAAAATCTGTAAAAGAGATTCCTTTTTGAATTCCAAAATAATTCATTTAATTAATTACAAACAATTTTGAATTAGACTCAGACTCCAGAACTTCCCTATTTCCTCTTTTTTCTGGTGACGGAAGTGTAACTATATGTCATGGTTTTAGATTTTTGTTCTCAGTATTCCACATCATAACACCATGTAGTACATGTTAAAGCATTAATGCTCCTGTTCCATGCATAGTAGATACTTCGGGGTACCTGTTTTAGAAGAGAAGAAGAACTATATCCCCCAGAGGACTGCTCACTGTTCTGTTACCATTTCTGCTCAGTGGGAAAGATAAAAACCATTCGTAGATCTCTTGACTTCCCTTTTTTGATTTTCTGGCTCATCTCTGCTCCCAGCCATATCACCTCAGCTTAATTAGAGTAAGGCTTCTATTTTTCAGACACTCTCACTTTAGTTATTAGCTTCAATTCTAATTACGTTATATTATATTGCATTATAGTATGTTATCTTGCATTCTGATATCTTATTTAGTAAATTAGTTTGTTTCTCCTCAGATCATTGCCACTGTGCTGTTTTTAGACCCATCTCCCTACCTTTTCCCCTTTTCCTTTTCCCAGGGCTTGGATTCGCAGGTTCCCCTGCCTCATTAGTCTATTACCTATGTTAGTGTCTGAAAAGTGCTAGAATAGAAGTAGAATAGTGCATAGAGGTGCTCATTCACAAAAACTCAACAGTGATTTCATAACAGCTAATTTAGCTACTTTGATAAACGTTACTGCCTTGAATTACTAAAAAATTCCTGCTAAGAGCAGGTGTCAGTGAATTTACATTGGACAGAATAGCAGTGTACTTTCCAGAGAAATGCTTGTGAATATATCTGAAATCAAGCCAACAATATTCATAGGAAATTTACCATTCACACATATTTCAAAATTGCCAATGGCTTCTACACGATCAACTCTGCACACTTCTTACAAAACATTTCACTGGGATTAAAAATATAAAGGTTCTGTACTAATGATTGCTGGCAATCTTAGGTGAAATTTTTCTCACTTTTTTCACTTACATTAACTCCATTTCATCTGACATACTTTTTAGATTAAAACATTTTTAGAGTGAGGATCTTCACTTTCAGCATTCTTTTCTTAACATATTATGTGAGCCTTATGCTGCTGTATGGGCACTAATGCATATACTAATTCTGTACGACTAAAAAGCATTAACCGTGAATCTATCCTTTAAAAGCATCTATCTTTCAAACACGTAAAATGTATCAAAGAGCCTCTCGCTGGGCTACCATATTCCACACATGTAGAGTATTTTCTTGTTGTTATTAATCACGGGCACCAAAATATCATTATGAAAATTTAAGCACATAAACAATATATTATGAACATACTGCTCTGATGACCAAGAAGGCCAATGAGTTCATTGAAAAGAGCATGGCCAGAAGGTCCAGGGAGGTGATCTTCCCCCTCTGCTCTGCTCTGGTCAGGCCTCACCTGGAGTACTCTATCCAGGTCTGGGCTTCCCAGTACAAAAAAATGCAGGGATCTCCTGGAGATAGTCCAGCAGAGGACCACAAGTGACCTGGAGAGTCTCCCCTATGAGGAAAGGCTAGGTAACCTGAATCTTTTCAGCCTTGAGAAAAGAAGACTGAGAGGGGATCTTATTAATGTCTATAAATATCTTAAGTGTGGGAGTCAAAGGGACATGGCCAACCTCTTTTCAGCAGTCCATGGGGACAGAACAAGGGGAAATGGCCATAAAGTTGAGCATAGGAAGTTACGAACCAATAAGCGAAAGAACTTCTTCACAATGAGGGTTACAGAGTACTGGAACATGTTGCCCAGAGCTTTTCTTCAGAGGAGGGGAGTTACATTCAGCTAGATTGAGTCAAGGTTAGATATCATGGGGAAGACAGAGACCCCCATGCTTTCTGGGAACGCAGAAAACTGCGTTTTCATCAAAACTTACTATAGGAAGTAGATTAATTATCTGTTAATATATATTCTGCTGGTCCTATCGTCTGATTTCTTGACTGAACAAGCCTACACATGCACTGTGATGCTGAAAATGCTTATCACTATTTATAGACAAGATTATTCCTACCTTAATGGAGAGAAAAAAAAAAAAAGCATGATAACATCTAGATAGGAAAATTCTTTTTATTAAAGGCCAAGAGGAAAGGAAAGCAAGAAGAACTCTTAAGAAGAAAGTGGAAAAGAAAGAAATCAAAAGGGAGAAAAGCTTGAAAAGGGAACGAGGGGGGGAAGAATGAAGTAAAGAATGCTGAAAGTAGGGACTGTTCAAACCTCACTAAAATTGGCTGTAGTGAAGGGGCAACAGGATCCCTTCTCTGATAATGGGGGAATAGAATTTATTTATTTTTTCCTAGAAGTTCATATTGTGTTGCACTGGTGATTAAAGGTGAGCATTGCTTACATATAATCATGGACTGGCCTGGGTTGGAAAGGACCATAATGATCATCTAGTTTCAACCCTGCTGTCACGGGTAGGTTTGCCAACCAGCAGACCAGGTTGCCCAGAGCCACATTCAGCCTGGCCTTGAATGCCTCCAGGGATGGGGCATCCACAACCTCCTTGGGCAACCTGTTCAAGTGTGTTACCGCCATCTGAGTGAAAAGCTTCCTCCTAACCTCTAACCTAAATCTCCTCTGTTTCAGTTTAAGACCATCCCCCTTTGTTCTATCACTATACACCCATGTAAACAGTCTTTCCCTTCCTGTTTATAAGCTCCCTTCAAGTATTTGGAGGCCACAATGAGGTCTTTCTGGAGCTTTCTCTTCTCCAAGTTAAACAAGCCCAATTCCTTCAGCCTTTCTTTCTTTATACAAGAGGTGCTCTGGTCCTCTGATCTTAGCAGCCCTATCAGGACCTGTTCCAAGAGCTCTGTGTCTTTCTTGTGCTGAGGGCCCTAGGTGTGGATGCAGTACTCCAGATGGGGCCTCACAAGAGCTGAGTAGACGGGAACAATCACCTCTCTCTCCCTGCTAGACACTCCTCTTTTAATGCAGCCCAGAACATAGTTGGCCCTCTGGGCTGCAAATGTACACTGATGGTTCATGTCTAGCTTCTCATCTGCCAGTACCCCCAAGTCCTTCTCTGCAGGCTGCTCTCAAGGTGGTCTTCCTCCTGCCCTTATAAATACCTGGAGTTGTCCCAGCCTAAGTGCAACCTCATTAGATTCTCAGGGGCTGACTTCTCCAGCCTGTTCTGGTCCCTCTGGATGGTTTCCCTTCCCTCCAATGTATCAACTGCACTGCTCAGCTTCGTGTCACCTGCTAACTTGCTGAGGATGCATTTGATGCCATTGGCCAGACCATTGACAAAGATGTTGAAGAGCCCCGTTCCCAAGACTGACCCTTGTGGGACACCACTTGTGACCGGCCTTCACCCTGACACAGAACCACAGATCATGTCCAGCCAACCAGTTCTTAATCCATTGAAAAATTCCCAGGGAACTACATGCTGGTGATCCTCACCTCTGTACCTGGGAAGATCATAGAGTAGGAACCATGCGAAGGCACCTACAAGATAAAGAGGTGATCAGAGACAGCCAGCACAGCATCACAAAGGGCAGATCTTGCCTGACCAATCTGATGGCCTTCTATAATGGAGTGACGGTATCACTGGACAGAGGAAGGACGATGTCATTTACCTCGACTTCTTCAAAGCCTTTGACATGGTCCCTCATCACATCCCTATCTCAAAATTGGAGAGGTATGGACTTGAAGAAGGAATTTTTCAATTACTTTAATTTCAATTACTTCAATTTCACTACTTCCTATAGTAAGTTTTGATGAAGTAATTTCTAGCTTTCTTCTGATGTTTTTATTTTGGTAGTTTGTAATATATTATTAAATAGCTATTATTTTTGTCTGTATTTCCTATGACAAAAGTTCACTAAAAATGGAAATTTTTCTAATAAAGAACTGATCAGCAGTCTCTTCAGATAGAATCTGAACAGAAACTTCAGTGCTTTTTTTTTTCCCTGAAAGTCAATACAGTTTAGAACCTGCTAATCCTGACTGCATCTTTCACTAATGTTTGAGGTCAAAAAGCTAAATCTTGAGGGGAAAAAATAAATAATACCTGAAAGCTTACAGTAACTAATACACTTTGAAACAGCAATGATAGAATATACTGAATAAATGTATCTTCCACGTGAAGATTTTTATATCTTCTGATGAGTTATGCAACTTATTAGAAACAATGTTAAGAAAAACTATTGTAATTTTATTTTATGATTTTTAATATTGTGCTTGCTTCAAGCTGTGAACTACTGTTGTTCTCTTAAAAAAAAAAAAAAAAAAAAATCAAGGAAAATTGCACCTAGGTATGTATAAGGATTATTTTTAATGCTAATGTGTGAAGATTATGCAGAAGCATACTTTAGATACGATCCCACTGATTCTTTGACTCACAAACATCCATTAAAATTGAAAGATACATTGTAGATAAGCCAGCTTCTTATGTGCCTGAAAATTGAGTAACAGATTTCTAATTTTAGAGAAATTACCTGTTTATATATTTTTTGATAAAACACAGTCAGGATATGTTTTGAGCTTTTAAGAGGGAAAGTAAATTTACAAGTAAAAAATTAAAAACTGTATAATGTAAAAGCTAAAAGCAAGTTTAATAATTATCGACTTATATAGATTGGTGTAAAATTTTCAAATTATCAGAAAAAGTCTGGAAAGAAAGAAGTATTCAAAATTCCAAAAAATATTGCAATATTATTCCTGAAGGATGCTTTCCCAGGATTTACTGGGATCTTTACTGGACAAAGTATTTCCCCTTCAGCTCAAACTAGCTGTGTGCTCTGGTGGCCAGGCAGGGTCCTGTCCACCTCTCCCCAGATGGCCACCTCTGTCTTGGCACCAAACTATCCATCCCATAAGTTTACCACTAGCTGGCGGAGTCCCAACTCCAGTACCACCTTGCAGGCTCACATGGCCATTCCTGGTAATTCTTTTGACAACAAAAGCTCCTGTGAGACCATCCTTCGCATGTCCATCCTTTTCCCTTGCCAAAATCTGTCATTTCTTCTTCCCCAAGTCCTCAGGAATAGGGGAAGGCAGAGACCAGCATTCTCTGAGCTGCTGTGCCAGGACAACAGAAGGAATCCAGCAGAAGGACCTGAGCTGACTGGGGCCCTGAGAATGTGTCAAACAAGTTACAGAAGTGGCTACTCATGTGGAGAAGATGACTTTGGTTCTGACATGAAGCAGCCTGAAGTTCAGCATGAAGGTCATCTTTTCAAGATGAGGCATATTGAACAATTGATTCAATAAATAAAAAATGAGTAATACTTAAGAAAACGAACTCACAAAAACAACAAAAACAACACATATTTCTCTCTCTATTTTTCCCCCCTTTTGGACCTTGAGAATCTGCATGGGGATTCTTAAGTCCCTACCTGGTGACCCTGGTATGAAAAAGACATTGCCACATGGAGCAAGAGCTCAGCCAGGGCTGGTGAGAGTCCAGGGCACCCAGCAGTCGCAGCAAAGGCTGAGGGAACTGCCTACAATCAGTATTAAAAAAAGTGAGTGTTACCTACAGATGCTTACTGGGATTGTGGAAGATGATGAAGCCTGGCTTTTCTCACAGGTGCTCAGTGACAGGAGCACAAGCAGCACCAGACACATGCTGCAGCATGGACATCTTCCAGCTGGGAGAAAAAGACTGTCCCCATGAGGATGCGTTCCCAGAAAGCATGGGGGTCTCTGTCTTCCCCATGATATCTAACCTTGACTCAATCTAGCTGAATGTAACTCCCCTCCTCTGAAGAAAAGCTGTGAGATTTTAGCTTGGACAAGGCTTTGGAGATGATTTATTGTAGCCTTTTGATACATACAGTGGGCTTAAGAAAGATGGAGAAAGACTTTTTCTGATGATCTCTAGTGACAGGAGAATGGGGACAATTTAAATTCAAAGATATATTTAGATTAGAATTAAGGTAGAAATCTGTCACTATGAGGCTGTTGAGGCAGTGTAACAAGCTGCCCAGAGAAGCTGTGGATGCATCAGTGGAAGAGCTCCAGGTCCAGTTAAATGGCACTTTAGAGTAACCTCATCTAGTGAAATGTGTCCCTACCCAGGGTGACACTTAGTAGAATGAAAAGGCTCTCACTGTGAGGGTGCTCAAACGTGGAACAGGTGACAGAGATACAGAGGATCTCAATCCTCCCCAGATTAACCAGATATAAGTAAGCTTCACTGAATCTAACCTAAAGAACCAACAACCAATGCTTGCAAGTTGTATTCCGTTCAGAGGCTTTCCTCAGGAAACGAGTCAAAGAAGAGAAGCTATGAAGCAGCGGTGAAGGGACAGCTGTCCCACTTACCCCATTAGTCCAGTGGACAGTTCAATGGTACAATTTTCTGCATCTATACAAGGCATAGAAAAAAATATAAGAAGTACCCAAGCAAAAGGGGTGCGTTGAGATCCTCTGGTACCATGGCAACACTGATGTCACCAAAAACAACACAACTAACTCAGTTTTCTTTAGTTCAGTAACAGTCTGTATGATTGTTTGCAATTTAGTCTTCATAGGAAACAGAATCACCGCTTTTCTCTCTACCTGAAGAGAATGTACACAGGGGTAAAGTGATGGGGGGACAGACACACTTATACATGCATCACTAAGCAAGAGCATCCGTAAATAAAAGCATGCTACATAAATGCCAGCTGCGGCTAAACAAATAGAATCACAGAATCACTCAGGTTGGAAAAGACATTAAAGATCATTGAGTCCAACGACCTAACCTGACTACCCTAAATAGCCTCTGCTAAATCATCTATCTGAGCAGCACATCCAAATGGTTTTTAAACACATCCAGGGATGCGATCTTTTAGGTAACAAAGAACTTTTTTATAGCTATAGTTTTATAAAGTTATTCTCTCAAGTTGTTCAATATACTTAGAACCAAAAGGGCAACTATGTACCATGAGAAATAACGAAAAATAAGGAGAGAGAAAACGAAGGAAGAAAGGAAGTAAGAACATGTTTATATTGAAAGAATTAAAAATCCACTCTTCAAGTTTCTGAAAAAGAAAAATAGAGATGTTACCATGCAAGGAATTAAGCAATAATTCTTTTTCCAGCAACCAATACAGAAATATGAAGTTCTGTTTGGAAAAATAAATGCTGAAAACAATTAATAATGTAAAAAAATATATTTATTTTCAGAACTCGCTAATTACATACATTCTTCTAAAAGTTTGAGGTTCCTTTATTAAAATAATTTTCTAATCTAGAAGTTACATAAGCACTTATGTGAAAAGGAAAGATTTATAGATTTCTCATGCAAAGGCTGCTCTGAAAGCAATGCCTTCTATTTTATTTTGTTGGCCCATGATATCAGAGGTAGACATCAGTAGTATAACAGTAGAGATTGAACGTTCCCACCAATATCCCACTAGATTTTGTTGCCATGATGGCAGCATAGTGGCAGTCTGTGAAAATTATATCTGACACAGAAGTGCACATGAAACAAAGATATAACTGAATTCCTCCATGTGGAAAAAACAGCATCCATTGACATTCTTCAATACTTGATGAATATTCACAGAGATTTAACAGTCAGTGTTAGCATAGTGTGTTAGGTGGTGTGTTTCAGCAGTGGTGACAGTAATAGTGGATCAAATCTGCTGCTCCAGGCTTTTTTTTTTTTTTTTTTTTTTTTTTAAACAATACGCGCAGCATACAAGCCCTTCTTCAATCACCACCAAAAATGCATAGCTAGTCATGGTGACTACATTGAAAAATAATCTTCTGTAGCTTAGAACTTATTCTATTTAAATGGAAACTATATTATATAAGATTATGATGATACAATTTGATAAATGGGAAGCATTACTTTCAGAGCAAAGAAAATATTTAAGGGAATGTATTTAAATCTTATTTAATTTATTGTGACTTTCTAAAAGATAAACAAAGTCCAAGTGTCCCATAAAAAAAAATTTAGTATTTCTAAATCAATTTTTCTGAAGGAGGGCCACAAAGATGATCAGAGGGATGGAACACGTCCCCTGTGAGGACAGGCTGAGGGAGTTGGGCTTGTTCAGCCTGGAGAAAAGAAGGCTGCAGGGTGACCTCTTAGCAGCATTCCGGTACCTAAAGAGAGTCTACAAAGAGGAGGGGAGTCAACTCTTTGAAAGGGTAGATAATGGCAGGACGAGGGGAAATGGTTTGAAGTTGAGGGAGGGAAGATTTAAGTTGGATGTCAGGGGGAAGTTCTTTACAGAGAGAGTGGTGAGGTGTTGGAACAGCTGCCTAGAGGGGTTGTGGATGCCCCATCTCTGAATGTGTTCAAGGCCAGATTTTATGAGGCCCTGGGTAGCCTGGTCTAGCATTAAATGGGGAGGTTGGTGGCCCTGCATGTGCAGGGAGGTTGGCGATCCACAATCCTTGAGGTCCCTTCCAACCCTGGCCATTCAGTGATTCTGTTATAACATCTGTACATTCATTGATTATACAGTATTCCATCAAAAAACCTTAAAAAATCTTTTAAAAATGAACTAGCAATACATACTCTTCTAAAGGAAATGCTGAATGATTTAAAAAAGTGTTCAAGTGTAATTGAAAAATGTTTGAGTATGCAACTGAACATTTTGGTGGGATATGTATGCATGTAAAATAGATTTTTTTTAAATCTGACTTTGATTATGCATCCACTGATGCATAACAAATGTACTTGTATGGGATACACATTGCTGTTGCAGATCACAAACCTGTGGTGCCTGAGAATATCCACCAGTAACTTCACTACAGCTAGACATTTAAAAATAATGGACTGCTCAATTTGCTGTGGTTTCAAGAAGTTGATACAAAAATAAAACATTTTTTGTATCAGACTAAATATATGTTAAAAGAATGAAAAATATATGTTAAATTTTAATATTTCATTTAAAAATTGTACCATTCTTAGGTGCTGAGTTGATGACAGGGCCTGCTGGGCTGCTGTGTGTGTCTGGGGTGCCCTGTGCTGGACACAGCCAGAACCAAAATAGACCCATACCTATTACTGTTAACCACTAGAGATAAGAAATTAGCTGAAGTCTGTTCTCACTTACTTTCATACCAGAATAACAAACACTTGCAAAGAAACAATCACAACTATTTCTTCCTGGGGAGTAGGTAAACAACCCACACTTTAAATACTTATAAAAAAAAAAAAAAAGTTATTTTTGATCCTAAATCTGCAAAACTCTACTGTTTGAGGAGTACCATGGAGCAAATGAGGAAAATCACCAATTTTTATGATCTTCAAGATAAGAAGTCCCCTCTATGTAAAAACAAATAAGAAAAAAAAAAAGAAAAAAAAAAAAACATGCTAGAGAGTACATTAGAAAAGAATTAAGCTTTCAAACAGAGCATGTTTTCAAAGAGATCTTCAAATGTTTTCACAGTTCATTTCCCTCACTCTCCACTGTTTTAATACAAGTACTGAGACATGCACCTGTAATATCAGAAAAAGTAAATACCAAGCTATGCTTGCAGATGTTGAACTGTGACTATGCTGGCTGAAAATCAATTACATAGAAATTGTAGAAATATCCAGAATAAAAATATCTAAAGAGAAACAGAGAAAAAGAGGGTTGGATGCTTCGGATAACTCTTAAGTGTTCTATTCACTGTCACAAACAAAGCTACTAAGTTTACAGTGACTGCTGATAATTTTCTCAAATCTGTGATTCTTTTTTTCTCCAAAATGAAAAACAATTTTAATTACAATGATTTAATACAGTTGCTA
>NW_028325281.1:0-50982 GCF_987193195.1 Phasianus colchicus | reverse complement strand
AGACTTGTCTCTGTGAAGAACTGATTGTCTTCAGATGCTTGTTGGCAGCAGGCAACGTAGGGTGTTCAGGTATTCAGCAAGTATTCTTGTCCAAAAAAGCCTCATGGCCTTGCTATGTTCTGCCTTCAGAATGAATCTGTACCTGTTCTGCAAAGTGGAAGGCTGCACGGAGTTCTCAAACAACTTCACACGTGCAATTTGTCAAGGACAAAAGCCACCAATCCCTAAGAAGCTGATAAAGGAGTGGGAAGTTCATTCTATGGCTTTGTCTCTGTCTGAATTGCACCTGTTCTGTTTATATCCAAAACTGTGCTGAATCTTACAGATATTGCTGTCTTATACAGGGTATGAGGACTCTGGGGAGCCAGATTGGCTATGTTATGATCGCACAGATGGAAAAAATACTGCCAATTTATTTAAATAAGAGGCATAATTCATTACATCTTTATTCTAGGAAACCAAACTTTGTGTGATAGTAAGTTTTCAAAAGCACTGAAATTGTATTTCAGCTATTTTTTTATGTCACCAGTTGTGTAGACTTCCTATTTATTGTTTCTTTTGATACTATTGGGAAGGAACCAGTCTTTATCTCTTGGTTGTCCTGAACTTTGAGCTGCAGGGAGCCAGGGCAGTACCTTCTTAATTTGTATATACACATTCCAGTCCATGGGTGAATGCTCTGTAACAGAACAATTACTAAAGGGAACAGAAGTGATTTCTGTCACACAGAATACAGTCTGACATTGCTGACTTAGTGTCTTTCAGAAGTGTTGTCTACAGAGTCTTTCTTGACCAGTGACTAGGATCCCTGCCTCTTGTAATTGTATCCTTGCTTCTTATATGCCAATACTGTGGGGATTTGGAGATGCAGAAATGTTATTTAGTCATGCACCACCAGACTAAACTCAAGTCACCATAAAGTGACCCAGCCCAGATCCATAGGGTGGTATCAAAATTTGTCATTTAATAGCAGGTGTTTGGACGTGGTAGGAGTAATAAGGGTATCTGACAGTCTGTGCAGTTTTGGTAGGGTTTCCTTTTCCAGAGAGACTTCTTCTATCTTTTTGTATCTTCTCTGGGAATGAGCTCTGCATAAGCCTCAATGGAGTTAGTCTGGTTCCAAAGGGGAAATAGAAAAATGTTGCCTTTTATCCATAGTCTAGCTCTTAATACATGTAAGAGTACAGGAAGAATTTCTAAGTATTTGAAGAATCCACGAAGGAAAAGGAAGCAATCCAAATTTATCTGCTGTCAGAATATCAGCAACTAACAGAAAGTCTCTATGCCATCATTTTCCTACCTCTGAGTCTCTAACCTATAGAGAAGAGTAGTGATACAGCTTGAAACATCACCTGAGGAACAAGGTCTAACTGGAGATTAAACTGAGGATGTTATCAAGATGAAACTGAGCAATAGATGGGGCCCTGCACAGCCTGAGCTGGGGGGGCAGCCCTGCCCACGGCAGGGGTTGGGGCTGGGTGGGCTTTGAGGTCTCCTGCAACCCAAACCATTCAGTGATTCTGTAATTCCAGCTCACATCTCTACTATTCAGGGATTTCCAGTAGTGGAAGTGTAACAGCAGAACTTCCTCTGTCTATTCTGTGATTATAAGCTCTTGTCACATGTGCCCAGGGTTTCCAGGCTCCCTCTCCTGCAACCATGGGACTGGGAGACTGGATTTGGCAGAGCATGCAGCAAAATTCCTGTCTGTATGCCAGCAGCGATGGGAACAAGGGATGTAGCTGTTATAGCTGCATAAGGTAAACCAAGAAAAAAACAACAACAAAGCTATTTCTGTGCCAGATGAATGTCACGTTTATTTTTTACTGCTTTATGACTTATGATCCCCCTACAGTATAAAATAAATATCCCTGTGGACCTGAATCAACCTTGCCCTTGTTTTAATATAGGGGTTTGTATTTATGTTTGTGAGTATAATAACTTGTCCTCGACTGAAGGAGCTCTGTGATTTTTCTTGCTCTTTGTTAAATTTATTTTTGAGAGGTACACTTGCTGCTAGTTTGATACTTACATTTTCTTTTAGCATTGTGCTGAATTCAACCTGATAGCAGTGAGAGCCCTAGGCAGAAAATACCAATTTTATGATTGTATGGCAGGTTTATTACGCCTGAGTAAAATTTCCTAATTTGCTATTGCTAGTGTCATACACTGCTTCAACTGAGCAAAAGTACTTTAGATGTTCATTGTGCATTCTTATTAATAAGACTTTCTTGCCTCTGAGCCCTTGCAAATCCAAAGTTGGTCAGTAGGAGATAAAAGGAAATATCAGAAAGGGATATTCTTAGGCAAGTTCTACAAGATTATAGGAATTTTTCTCACTAGGAAAACAGACCATACATTTGGCAAATTACTAGGTTTTTTTTCCCCTATGTTCAAAAGTTTTTATGAAAAATAGTCAAAATAAGCCTGAAGACAAACAGCAAGAAGAGTACTCTTCTTTTCCAGTGGAGATAGTTCAGCTTTTGATTTTCAAATACTGTTAGCCATGAGAAAGCTATGGAAAAAACAGAATCTGATGACTACGTGCAGTGATTAATGTAATTGCCTGCAGAACTAGGCCCCAGATATGTCTCCTATTTTCATCTTGTGGGCACTGTTCGTTTAGGAAAGCTATCAGATGTGTGGGTTTCTCCTCCAGGTGTCTATTAGAACCACAAAATTATATAGGATGTAAAGGACCTCTGGAGGTCATTTAATGTCCTGTTCAAAATCAGGTACAGGCTAGATCTGGGTGCTGAAGGCTTAACCAGTCAAGCTGTGAGTATCTTCAAGGATGGAGGTCTCACAACCTTTATGAAAGAACCTGTTCTAGATTTTGACTACAATTTTTGTTACAAGATTTTTTTTCTAACATCCAATCATAATTCCTCTTCTTGCAAGCAGTGTCTCTTGTCCTTTGTCTTTTCCTCTATGAATCTTCAAGAAGTGATGAGTCTTGTTCTGCTAGCCTCCCACTAGCCAGTTGAAGATATGGTCTGTCCCCCTTCCACATCCCAACACTGAACAAACACAGTTCTGTCAACCTCTCCCACATGTTCTGTAGACAATGGCATAAAAAATAAAAGAAAGGGATTTGGGAAATATGTGGTAGAAGGGAGAAAGGTCATTGATGGGCTACCCAATATTAGATCAGAAATATCCTTAACATATATTAACTTGTATCCTTGACACTAAAAATGTTAATATGTGTTGAGTGCAGGTTTCATTTTTCATTTGTTAAAAGTCTGTAGGAAAGAGAAGGGCTCTTCAGCCACAGCGCAGCCCAATGGAATACAGATTTTCATGTCTCCTGGTATGTGTTCATATCTT
This sequence comes from Phasianus colchicus, assembly GCF_987193195.1. Lineage (NCBI taxonomy): Eukaryota > Metazoa > Chordata > Aves > Galliformes > Phasianidae > Phasianus > Phasianus colchicus. The sequence continues at coordinate 47,652 of NW_028325281.1, read as the reverse complement.
CCAGGTTCCCACAGTCACAGTGCTTTATGTATCAGTGTTGCACTGCAAGCAGATAGCTATTTTGATCTTCAGGCACAAATTGGAATATTTTTACCCTACATATTTTAAAATATTCCAAACAAATGATATTTCTGAGTTATTCTCCCCAGAGACATCAGTCTACATATTTAAAATCTAACCTCTTTTTTTTTTTTTTTTTCCATTTCTCAATCTTCTGGATTCCTTTTCCCTCTATTTCATTAGAGACTACAATCTTTTCTAGTTGAATAGAACTTGCAGCACACTATTGACTCTTTCATCAAGTTATGGAAGAAGTCAACTGGGCAGTCCTTCTTGTACTCAACAAGATCATCCCTCTGCACTGTGCTGGTCTATCGTGACATCCTGCCAGCATTGCTCCTCTCTGCTTATAGCCCTTCACTGAGTCATTACTGCTCTAACCTGCCATTCCATGCAAAACAAACTGCAGTACATTTCACTCTTCAAATAAACTATTAACCTGTATTCTTAGAGAGGGAAACTTTTTGAGCTGTGTCCTACAATATAGATTGAGAATATCAGTAGAAATGAGCTCAAAGAAGTGTGAGGAAATATTACCAAGAAGTTAGGAATTAATGTTAAAGCATTACATGTCCTCTCCAGATTGATGCAGCTATATCCCACTTAAAATGTCAGTGCATATGCAGACACCATCTTCAAAGAACTTCTACTATATGCATACACGTATATATAAAACTATGTTAATAAGATCAGCCATTTCTGTCTTTGCTCTGAATACTTTTGAGAAAGTGTAGGTGGTTTTCTGTAGTATGATGAATACCTTTTCAGATTAAGAGACTGTAAAAAGAGAACATTGACCTAAGAAGGGCCATCAAATGATATCCAGACAAAACAGTGAATGACTGCATTTCTTTGTGCATGGTTACTTCTTTTCCCTGTTTTTCAAGATACCTTGCTGTTTGTTTAAAAATCCCACTAGAAGAGTTTTTCTGTTGAACAGACAGGAACAGCCATACTGGATTGGACAGAAGATGCCTTAGGGTTAAGTCTTTATTGTCTTTTGAGGTAAGCCTTAAAGCAGCCTTACAGCCAGTGTGCTATGCCACATGGACTCACTCACGCTCAGCCACAGGCACATCAATCACACATCAGTCTTTCAGGGACATGCAGGCAAACTCCGAGCATGCCTCTGGGTCCTGCTCTGCTCACTCATTTAGAACAGGCTTTGGGATCTAAAGATGTGTAAAGCAGTTGGTATCCCATCTGTTATGCAGTTGGGGGTTAGATGCTTCAAAGGAGGATTCCTGGCTATACTAATGGTGAAGAATTTTGAAATCAATTAGAATCATAGAATCATTGAATTATTTAGGTTGAAGGAGACCTTTGGATGCCATCTAATCCAATCTGTTGCTCAGAGAGGGTCTGGTTATATCAGTTTGCTCAGGGAGGTTTCTAATTGAGTGCAACAACTCCAAGGCTGGAGATCCCAAAAGCTGTCTGAACACGTTCCAGTGTTTGACTATCCTTATAATGAAAATATTTTCCTTATATCTAATTGGAATTTCCTGTGTTCCAAACTCTGCCCACAGCCTTTTTTTCCCCCTGCTGTTCTGCACATCTATTAAGAATTTTGCTCAGCCTGGCTCCACCTGCTCTGAGTCTTCTGTTCAGGTACCAACTTGGTTGTTCCTCCTAATCTAGTGTTGTCTGCAGACTTGCTGAGAATGCATATTGTCCTGCCATTGGGGTTAATAATGAGGACATTAAACAGTATGAACTTCAGTGTCAGCCCCTGAAGGGTGCTGTAGTTTCTGGCTGCCAGTTGGACTTTGCACCGCTGATCACAACATTTTGCTATGTTGTTTTCGCAGGGACTGAACTGAGACTGACCAGCCTTTAAGTGACCTGGATCCTTACGCCTGCAATTCCTGAAGCTGGATGAAGACCTGCTGAAATGTTCTTGCCCTGAGGCTCCTGTGGTTAACAGTTACTGTATTCTTTATAGGTAAGAACTTACAAACCTCATAGATAGTGTATCTAGACTTCCATTAAATAAAAAATGCTGCAGATTTCTTGGCTCTAAGAGTAAACTGGGTTAGCAAATTCATGGGTCTGAAACTGTTCCTGTCGATTGTTGTTCCTGAATATGAGCCAGTACCAATTTTTAGATGTTCTACTTCTCACTGACACATCTTTATTAGGTTCCTTCAGAATCCCTTGCAGTCTTCTCTGATCTTGCCAAATGAAATAATTTTCAACCATCTGCAAAATTAATTGACTGACTCACTGTTCACATTTTTTTTCTCAGTGATTGTACTCATACAAAACACATGGGGTTCTATCAGACGTTGGTCCTATCATGTTCCCTGAGATGTTTTAAAAGACTATTTTTATTTAAATTTTACAAGATTAACTTATACTGAAATAAAACTCTATGATCTGTGTTTCTCCAGTTCCCTACCTTTTCTTTTTTCCTTTCTTTTTTTTTAATAGCTGGAACAGTTGTTACCCTGCAGGTCTCCAGTGGAGCTGCTGATTTTAACCAGAGATTGAATATTTTGATAGCTGTTAAATCCTTTCTGTCTTCAGCATCCGCAGAGCTTTGGAGAGGTACCAGCTAGTCCTAGTGAGTTGTTGTTTGCCAGTTTGTGCCAGCCTCGTTTGCTGTACTTTTCATCTTCAGTCTCTGTTTGAGGCCCATCTTCATTACTTGAAATTACTGATCCTGGATGGGTGAATGAATACTTTTGTTGTGACATGGTGGGAAGGGATTATTCAAAGAATTCTTTAAGTTTATTTGCATTTTTGTTGTCTTTTAGTTCGTGGTCGTCTTGGGCTTGGAGATAACTAATTCACTTCTGACTTCCTGCTTCTGTAATACCTAGAAAGTTTCATTGGGTTTGTTGTATCCCGTGCAGTTCTTCTCCAAATTCCTGCTTTGCTCTTCTGTCTTCTTTTCTGCACACAGTCACTAATGATTTTCCCTTTCCTGTTGACTTCTCTTCTCTTGGGTCAGATTTCTTTCTTCTCAGTGAGATTAAGTGCACGTCAGTAGATTTTTAACTTTTTTTACTTATCTAGCTAACTTCCTCAGCTACTGGCTTATATTTCATATTAGTCTTTCTTACCTGTATATGTATATACATAAGATTCATTGTATCATTTTTCCCACAAAGTAAAGCTTCTAAGATACTTCTGTTACTGCACAAAAAGATCCAGCTTTAAATAATGTTTTGTGGAAAACCCAGCTAATCATGAAATCTTTAGCTGTCAAGAAACGTGTTGCTCAGTCCAGTAAAGCTACTTCTGTTAATTCAGGATTCCGTTAATTAAGCATTCACTTCATCAATGGAGACCACAGTGGAAATGTCAGGAGATGAGGAAGCGGGAGATTTTCCAGCAAGAAACGTTTAAAGCAGTAACCCTGAAGTCAGCTTTAACAATAACCAGAGAACAAAAATTTCAAAGTGCTTGACAGTGGCCTTTAAGGTGAAGGATGAATACTGATCACAAATCAAGTTATCTTTTATTCTCTTGGAAAAGCTTTTGTAGCTACAAAAGCTAGAGGCTATAACAAAAGACAGCTCATCCCTCCTACTAGCCTTCAATTCAGTTGACACCTGTGCCACTGGGTCTACCCTGAGGTCAAGTTGAGTTCAGGCTGGGTTTTCACCCTTCTAATTTTCTCCCTGCATATCCTAAGAACTTCTCTGTACTCTCCCTGAATTTCCCATCCCTTCTTCCACAGGAATAAGGTTCTTCTTTTCTCTTGGAGCTTCAGGAAAAGCTCCCTGTTCATCCACGCCGGTGCTCTCCCCCACAGGCTCATCTTGCAGCTCAGGGGGATGGGCTGCTTTTGCACCTTCCAGACTTCCTTCTTGAGGAGGGACCAGCTTTTCTGGACCCCTTTACCTTTCAGGAAATAATCCAGGTATGTATGGGGAGGCCTCTCAAACTATGTGAAACACAGTGATTTCACTGCAAAGGAAAGCGTGCAGCATGCTTCACAGCTGGAAGGATCACATTTCCTTCCTCAGTGGGTGAAGCATTCACAATTAGATGTGGTGCCAAGGACAGCATCCGGACAGGGAGAGCTGGGTGAGGAGTCTTACAAAACGCATGCAGTGCTGCTTGTAATGATGCTGAGTTTGGTCTGTGGTACAGCTCAAAGTGGTGGCTGCAAAACATATGAGGCGAATTAATGGGGAATTTAAGCAAGAATTCTCAACTCAGAAATGGATAATTCCAGACAGCTGATGAAAGAGGGTTTCATACACACAGTTCACCTCATCTCATGCTTAATGGTTGGGCTTTGATGTTAGTGCAATCTTTCCTCCTTTGCCTAACAATTATTTATATTAATACTGAGATGATACTGCAGTCGTGTTTCTGAATCTTCCAACCAAATCCTTGTTTAATGTCATAGGCAGTGTTTTTCAGCCAGGTTTTCTCAAGAGAGTAGCTCTATTTCATGAAACAATTAAATTCAAATTTGCTTGGTGACCTAAAAGTCCTCAACTGGTTTTCAAGCTTGTAAACACAGTGGGAAGAAAATGATTCCTGAGAAATGAGAACGGAGTCAAGCTGGGGATAAATACTCTAAATAGTAATCTCAGCCACAAATCCTGTTTCAGGAGCAGAGAAAATGCAGGCATGGTGGTGATCCAGACTGACAAGACATGAAACTGCAGTACTGGTTTATTAAGTCTAGCACAAGCATGTTAATCAAAGTCAGTGAAAGAGAAAAGGAGTTGCTGGACTGAAGTGATAAAATCAGATACAAAATCTGATTTGCTAAAACAATCTGCAAGAGGCAAAATTTCATTGTAGGGAGCACGGTCACAAAAAGGTAGAGAGTGCTGTGCTCACTTACACTGAAGCAAAAAGCTGTGTAACAGTGAGGGAGAAAATCAGTATCATATAGGAATAAACAAAAAGAATATGTGCCAGCAGTAAGTCCTTTCATTCTGTTTGAACTCTAGGAAGCTGTGGGGACTGCACTGGGATCTGAATGCTAACTGCATTGCAACTCTTTTCAGGTTAAAGGTAAGGATCACCCCCAGACTGTCTGATTTTCCACTACATTCACATCAGTGCATATAAAAGCAGTTGTGCAAGATAAGAGCTATGCCTGAATCATAGAAACATATAATCGTTAAAAGGTTGGAAAAGACCACTAAGATCATCTGGTCCAACCATTCACCTACCACCAGTTAAACTATTCTTGGATATTCTGTTTTAGGAGAGCCTCAGTCAATGTCTTGCTAGTTCATACTTGCCTTCTGCAACACTTTTTGAACAAACAGTTTAGTAATACATTCTGATGGGGGGACATAGCTCTGGTCTTTGGCACTATGTCTGACATTTTCCTTAACTTGCTAGCAATACCTTACTCCCCTCCCTTATACTTACTCTACCAAGCATTCTCCCTGCTCTAATCCAAAGGATCACTGCATTTTCTGTTGTACATGGCCCAAATCTTGGTCTTCAGCAAAGTACGTATTTCTGTGTAGATGTTCACTGTTCCAATTGGTCTTTTCCATGGAAAGGATGACTGGGTTCAAGTGAAAACAGATTGTTGTAAAGCTTTTTCTATGCCATATTTTGGCCGATGGAAAGGATGGAATAATGCTGCTCCACTGCCACACTTGTGCTGCTTTTGAGTTGTGTCAGGGAAGATATGCTGCCACAGTGAGACCCGGTGTGAAGGGCTCTTGCCAGTGCAGTGGCTGTTTCCTGAATGCAGTCGCTGTAAAGATGGGAAACAGATCTGACTGTCAATTCTTTTTCTGCTATTTTGTGACTGCTGGAACTTTTACTATTTGATGCAGACACTCTTACTAAAACCTCTGTCAGTTGCCATCCCTAGGAAATGGTGATACTTGGCTGAGAGTAGAAAAGGGAAACCTCAGTTAGAGAAAGCGAGAAGCCTGGGGCAGGGAGCAGGGGGAGCACCCACCATAGATTTTCCTGCTGGAACCAGCAGGGAAAGGCTTCATGCACTTCTCTTTCTGCTCCCTCTTTGCTGAGTGGGAGGCAGAACACTTCTCCCCAGACATCCCCTGGTGCCTTCTGACGTGTCCTGTGCGGCACCTCTGAAGCACACAGCAGTCCCTGCAGATCAGAGAGCTGTCCTTCCATGCTTTCCTGGGGACGTTCGAGCAGATTGCATTCTTCAGGGTGGTTACTTTTTGTCCTGATTACCAAGAACAGCTTTACAAGGTTACTCAAACAGTGGTCTATCCAGAGGAAGTTGCGTAACTTGACCTGATGGCATTGTTACTGACTCAAGTGGGTTTTGAACGTTCAGATCTGGTGTTATTGGCTCTTGTTGTCCAATACAGTTTCTTTTCAACATGGCAGAGTGTTGAAATATTTCTTCAGTACACTGCATCTTTAACATCACACAGGCAAACAAGAGCCTCACAGCTCCTCCCTTCAAATTTGTGACAATTATTTAAATACCACAAGAAACATCACAAGAAGGATGGTATTTTTCTTTTTTTTTTTTTTTTAATATATATTTTTTTACTCTGTTTACAGCCTTTAAATTTATGGCTATGTTGGGTTGACTCCAAGTGGCAGCTAAGTCCCCACTCAGTTTCTCACTCCTTACCTGCAGTACTTGGGAGAAAAAATTGGAAGAGCAAGAGTAAGAACAGATTATGGTTCAAGACAAAGACAGTGTCTGTATCCCCAGCTTTTATGGTTGAGCTTGATGTCATATGATATGGAATTTTGTTCAGCTGGAGTCAGCTGTCCCTCCCAGCTTCTTTTGCAGCCACAGCATCCTCACTGGCAGGGCAGTATGGGAAGCTGAAAGTCCATGACTTGGTGTATGCACTGCTCAGCAGCAATCAAAACACTGCTGTGCTATCAACATTATTTTCATCCCAAATTCAGAACACAGAACCACTCCAACTGCTATAATAACTCTGTGCTACCTGAGACCAGGACACCTCCCAACCCTTCCCTTCTCTCCAGCCTACTTTCAGTGGGCCCAGAAAGGGAAAAAAAGACAAGGCCTATATACCGTGCAAGTGCTGCTCAGCAAAAGCTGGAACACCAGTTTGTTATCACCACTCTCTTGGCCACCAATCTAAAGTAAAGCCCCAAAGAAGCTATTACGAACTCCACCCTAGCTGGACTCAGTTCAATCTCTGCCCCTTTTTCCATGCCATTTACATCATGGTCAGTAATGCCCCACTATCTAATGCCTCTTTGTCAGCCACACCTCTCAACCTCACCTTCAGCACATCTACCCATTCCCTGTGTAACATCTGTAAAATGTACAGCAAATATCCACTGTGTTCATTCAACTCTGCCTGTCCATGCCCACCCCTGGGCCTTCCCTTGCCCAAGCCCAGGCCCCCACACCATCCTGGGGCTGCTGGTCCCTTTCCCAGCAAGACAACAGCAGGCTGGGCTTCGGCCCTTCACAGCCCTGCCAGGTCAGCCCTTTGCCCAGCTGAGCCCACCTGTGGCCCAAACCCACCCCAGCTTGTGGGCCTGTCCCCCCCCAAGGAGACTCCACACCCAAGGTCTGCACCACTGTCCCTGACCGCCTTCCTGTGCTTGGGAACATAGGATGGGATCAGGTTGCCAGGGCCTGCCCTGAACTCCCCATGGGGACCCCCAGCACTCTTGTCTTACAGGGTGCCCCTGGCCCATCTTCCCATGCTGTGTCACTGAGTGGCTGAGAACTCTTCCATCCTTTTAAAAAAATTGTTGTTGTTTTCAGCTTTTGTTTGTTTCTTACTTTCTGCATCCAAGCTGTGTTTCTTGCCCAAGCGTGAACCTTAGAGATGAATCTTTCAAAACAACAGAACATAGAACCATACTTCACAGCAAAGTTGTGTTTGCACTTGTGAATATGTTGACAAAAAGGCCAACTTTCAAGAAAGAAAGAAATTCAAGGGAACACAGGAGACACAGGAATAGTCTGTAGACAGAAATATGGGCTGCCCTTACGTATGAATGGGAAAATACTTCTTCTAATGTAATATGTAAATAATTATAGATGACGACCCCTAAGAAATATCTTACAAACAGTTGCTTTTTCCAACATCTTCTATTTTGTTGGTTCAGGTTGTTGTTTTTTATTCAGTTTTTGTGTCTCCTGGGCTGAATCTTATTGCCTTCTCTGGGCTGAACAGTTGAAACCTATCATTAAAATATTCCTTCTGCTAGATCTTTGAGAGCGAGCACTCAACCTCTGCAAATGCCCATTAGTTCTATATTTTAAGCTGCTGTGGAAGTTTGTTCTGCCGTGTCACATGCACAGTGTGCAAAGTGCAGTGTGAAGGGTCAGGCTGTGTCAGGTGGAATTCCCAGTCCGAACTGAACGTTGCTCAATTTTCCCACTGCCCAGAAGCATTTTGAGAAATGACCTTTCAGTCATGCCTTTAAGCAGGAATCTTCAGACTGTCCGACTTGATCCACCAGCCCTCACAACATGGGTATATGAAAGTTGGGGCCAGGACTTTATTCCAGACTACAGGGTATTTTAGTACTGCTCATCAAAGCCCCTGGTTACTCTTACCAGTGTAGTGCACTCCATGTTCTTAGAGAACATACTTCTAAACAACTTAGCTGGCCTTTCAGCATGTTCTGCTTCTCACCTGAGTTAACCATTAAAGAAGGCTGAACAAAGGACATTATTTTCCTACTGATGGCAAACAAATCCAAAGAGAATGATACGGTAGAATTGACAAAGCAGCATGAAATAGAAAGAAAGAGAGCTCTGACACTGATGACTCAAAACCAGCAAATACTCCAAATTTCAAAGCCAGCGTAATTTGAAAACTGTGATGAAATCATAGGAGTATGTTTAGCAAAAAACACTGTGATTACCTCTTTCTTGACAGTCTGCTGCTTCATGGATACTTGACTGATATTATGTGCATTCATAGCAGTACACAGTTTGAGCAAATGAGTTTCAAAGTACAAAGCTAAATGTTTTCATAATTCAATATTTCAGGATGAACATAGTGCAGGTGTGACCTAGAAAATCAGTTCTCTAGAAACATAGTCCATTTCTTTTGTTACATTTTGGCTTATTGAAGGATACAGGTAAGATTGCATGTTACAGTTGTCACTGGAGCACGCATTTTACATAAAATGTCTATTTAAGTTTAAAAAATATTTTCCTTTTTTTTTTTTTTTTCAGTGTTGAAAAGATATTATGCTGTTTTGTGGATTCTGGGCTATCATTTATTCACACTTTTATGTACCTCTGACTGCAATTCCTGCATATATCAATTCTCTCTTTAGCAGCTTCATCTGCAGGAAAAAAAATGGCAGCACAACAGTTGTCCTATCTGCAGATTTTGCAAGGAGCAAAACTTGTAGAGCAAATTCTGAAAAACATTTCAATACAGTTTTCCTTGTGCGACATCTAATACTGCTAAAAGCTGTGTTTTGTTCCCATTTCTAGGGATTTATTTACTGTATGAGGGAACCATCAGCTGCACTTCCTTTCTCTTGTAATTCTTACTCCTTGATTGAAGTTGCTGTTACATGGCTTCTCCTGGTAGCTGTTGGCACTGTCTGTGGTCTCTACCAGCATCATGATTTGGAAGGTACGACATTTCTGGCTCAATGGAAAGAAAGTACATGTAGTAGATGTAGAAAGTCATGCTTCCATGTTCTGACAGCACTTGGTTACAGGACGGCAGTCCTTTGGCACTGTGCAGCTGGGTGTGATTTAGAAAGAAGTTTGCCGAGGCATCTCCAGACAGTGTGGGAAATTCAGTTCACCAAGGGCTTAGAAATGAAGGATGTATATTCCTGTGCCCTTTTTCTGTTGCTGTGCTTTTTCTTGGCAGTGTGAAAGTAGGAAACAGTAACGGAAGGAACAGAAACCTGCAGATGATGTTCTTGCAAACAAAGTACGCTCATGTTACTCTTGAGATTTTCACCTTGCAGATCGCTGAGTAGAATTCAGGTGCTTATGCATGAATGGCTACAACTATTTTAGATGCCTTGGGACACCTGAAACATTCAGAAGCCTGCAGACATGCCATGGATCCTACAGAAGATCTGTATCCGTGTGGAGAGAAAGTTACAGGCCAAGAGAAAAGCTGGGGAGGCTTAATTGGTGTTAGATGTCCTGTGCTTATTTGAAAGATTCCTGTCTACACTGCGTCTCAGGTGAGTGTCCTGTGTCTGAAAGGAGAGGGCAAAGAGTGGAGAAGGGAGGTTCACATGGATGTGTTGGTAGAAATGTTCTGTAGATTGTAGGTAAGTTGGCTCTTATCTTCACCATCACTGTTAGTAAGAAAACTATTTTGCACTGTATAGCACTGTATGAGTGTGCCTTTCAGTGCATGGATTGTTCTTACCGTGTTTGCTCTGAGAACTTGCCCCTTGCTCTACAGCACTGGTGACGTGAAAGAGGGGAAGGTTGAGCTCATCACAGCACCAGTACTTTTTGTGAGAGTACTTATATAGTGTATGTTAGCCTCCAGAACTGCTGGATGTTCTTTCCCCGGGTCAAGAGGTACTGCTTAAAATGGAGATTGCTTATGTTACCTGAAAGCAAGTAAACTGTGTTACAAATACTGATGAAATGATTTATTCTTCTTCATTCATACAAATACAATTAAACCACTTTTCTCCACTCTTCCCTCTAATCCTCACATTGACACAGAGTCAGTGGGACAGTTGTTATTCTGGGGTTTGCTATCTGACAGAACAAAAAAATAAAGGACTTATTCATTACAGAATGGTTTATGGTCAGTGAAGCTCTGACTACCTGTTCTCTTTAGCTGTACTGTATTCTCATGTCAGGAATGAGAAAATACAAACTTGTCCATTTCATTTCTCTTTTGGGAACAAAAAAGTTGTAGCAATTTTTGTTTGGACATGTGCTAATTTTTCTTCCTGATTTAGGACAGAATGGTTTGGAAATGGCTTTTACGGAGTGCTTTGGAAACTGTTCCCAGCTAATGAAAGCTATTAAGCAGCCAGATCTAGCTGAAGGAGGATGGCTTTGGTAACCTGTGTAGAGCAACATGCTGGTTTTGCTTTGCAGTATAATTAGTCTCTGGATGAGGCACCCTGCTTTTATTTTAAAAGTAAAATATATGTGTGGTTTATGAAAACCAAGCATCTGCCACAGAGACACTAAAATATGTACCCTAAAATATCTTCTGCTAATACACTGCTAAGTACATTAAACAAATTAACAACGATCCAAACGGACATTTTAACACTGAAATTATGGTTACCTGTCACTTAACTCATGTATCTTCCTGTTAATTATACTCCTGATATACAGACCTTACTTGCTTTAAAAATATATCTTCCATGTTTCTGAATCATCTTTTCGTCTACTGACCACAAGACTTGCTTCACTCCCAGAATGAGCAGATCTCATACATCTTTCTTCTCAATTCTTTTCTTCTTAATTTCTTCATAATTTCCTCCTTAATTGTATAGGATTGATTCCTCTTTATCATTGCTCAGTGATGTCTACCCTAGAAAAACAGAAGACCAGTTTGTCACCTGTCAGATGCTGGCAGAATAAGAGACACTGATTGATGGAACGATGACTTGAATCTCCCCACATATGCCGAAACTGCCCTAAATATTCTTTTGGCCGTGGTATTTACAGGAAAAAATGCTGGAATGTGGCAATAAAGGAAATGAATATGAAGGGCAGACTGACTTTTCTGCTGGTGGTTTTGCTACACAAAAACTTAACTCCCAGGCGGTGACACCTTGTACTAATGAGAAGCACCGTTATCCAGGGTCTTTCTTAGCAGCACATGAAGCTTACTTGAAGTTTCAGCTTTCTCTCCCCTACTAAGTGAAACTAGAAAACACAACTAATGCATTTGATAATTAAACTGCCAAGTTACTTCATGGGAAACCGCTCACAGCACTTCAGCTTGTGTTCAAATCAGCAACCGGCTGGAGAAACGTGGTGTCTTTTCATCATTCTGTTGTCAAAGGGCAAGCTTGGAAAACAAACTGAAACATGCATGCTGGCTTTCTGTCACTGAATAGGCGGTAGCAAAAAGTGAATGCTGACACGGACTTAAAGATTGGAGATCCTGAAAGTGAGGGAGGCAAGTTTTCCTAAGATTTCATTAGAACTCTGTAGTAAGGTAAGGCAAGGCTGCACTTACAGGCACTGAAATTGTTGAAAACAGAAATAATTTCTGTTGAGAGTCAGAGTTGTAGTTCATGGGAGGAACTACTCTTAAAATCACCTCGTCTGAATGCAGTTTGATAGCTGGATAAGCTAATGGTGTGGATTAAGTTTCTGTCTGTACATTCCCTTTTATTTATTTGTTGATTTGTTTAGTTTGCTTTTCAGGGAGGAAGAGGCAGTAGGACAAAACCAGCTGTTTTAACATCAGGCTGTGAAAAACAGCCACCAAATAATGCAGTAAATTATTCCTCTTGTCCAGTGAGCAGCACTATGGAACCACCTTCAGTGAGAAAATAGAGATTCGTAAATACAGAACATTTCACAAGGATTGTATTAAGAAATCTTTGAAAATAATTTGTTTCAACTTCATTTAGAATAAAAAATGTGTGCATTTTTTATGCTGCATGTTGGTGGTAAACTTGAGACACACACAAAATGAACATACTTCTACATGTATAATAAGCCATGGTGCAAATGAGAAATCTTTTTTAAAAGAAATAGGTTGTTTTTCACTGAGGGCATTCTGAGTCTTCATTCTGGAAAACTATGGCTCTCATTTCAGTACGATTTTAATTGCAAAGTCTCTTTCAGCAGAAAAACAATGAACTGCTGGACAGGTAGATGAAGGTACGTGATTAATGGAGTTGTTACCTGGAAAGGGAAATATTCGGCCACATTAGAAGCTTAGCCTGTTTCTGTTTGCATATTTGGCAGCCTTAAAAAAAAGACATTAACCAGTACTGCTGTGTCAGTGGGGTTATGTCATATTGTGTGGGGACACCAGTGGTTCTTCCCTATATGATATTCTAAGGTTAAAAAGGAGAGGGAGAGAAAAAAAAAAAATATAAATCAAAACCAAGTTGTTCATTTTTGCTGTTGTAGTGTTTCTTTTAGTGCATAAATTAAAACATAGTTTTATGATGCTTTAAGACATGCGACCTTTGTCTGTGAATAAAATGTATCAGAGAATCATAGAATCACAGGATAGCCTGGGTTGAAAGGAACAATGATCACACAGTTTCAACGCCCCTGCTGTGTGCAGGGCACCAAGCACTCAACCAGGCTGCCCAGAGCCACATCCAGCCTGGCCTCGAATACCTCCAGGGATGGGCATCCACAGCCTCCTTACTCTTCTCCAGTGTGAGAAATGCTATTGCTGGCTATCTTTGAGTTTGTTCTGTGTCCTCACGATGTTCTAGTGAGGCCAAACATCTGCCAACCTGTCTGATTAAGCGTGGCTGACAGCTGCTTTTGCTTCTGGAAGTCTGTAAACCCACTGAATCTAACTAGGAGCACAGCGTAGTTGTGAGAGATGTGTGAACTTGCAGCCTAATTCCACCCTTAGCTGTGCAGCCCATCTGCCACTGCTGAGAGTGGCTTCTATTACTGTTGGTTCACATTTCGTGCTGTTGCCAAAATAATGCAAATTATTGTGTGAATATTTCCAGATTTGCTGCCAAGATAAGCAGAGCTAGCAGATAAATACCTCTTTGGCATCTGAGTTGCCAAGAGACATTGCTGAGCTTTGAAGGAGCGTCAGCCACTCAGTGAGGAACCACCCACAGCTCCAACATGGACCAGATTCTCTCAGTGGTACTCATGTCTGACTGCACAACTGAGGAGCCTCCAAATTTAAGGCGTCTGCAGCAACTACATTTGAGTGTCTAAATGTAAGTGTCTGAATCTAGAGCTGAGCTACACAGCTTCTGGTCTGAAAGACTGTTAAAATTAAAGCCTGCCACCAAGCACTGTCTGCCAACATATTATGACACATACCCTTTTCACATCTCAGCCAGGATTCTCGCATTTATTTATTTTTAATAAATGATACAATCTTCTCTTTTCTCTTTCTTCTCTTCTCTTCTCTTCTCTTCTCTTCTCTTCTCTTCTCTTCTCTTCTCTTCTCTTCTCTTCTCTTCTCTTCTCTTCTCTTCTCTTCTCTTCTCTTCTCTTCTCTTCTCTTCTCTTCTCTTCTCTTCTCTTCTCTTCTCTTCTCTTCTCTTCTCTTCTCTTCTCTTCTCTTCTCTTCTCTTCTTCTCGCCACCTTTCCCCTCCTTCCCTTTTTCCTTCGCTTTTTCCTCTCCTCTCCTCTCGTCTTCTCTTTTCTCTCCTCCTTTCCCCTCCTTCCCTTTTTCCTTCCCTTTTTCCTTCCCTTTTTCCTTCCCTTTTTCCTTCTCTTTTTCCTTCTCTTTCTCCTCTCCTCTCCTCTCCTCTCCTCTCCTCTCCTCTCCTCTCCTCTCCTCTCCTCTCCTCTCCTCTCCTCTCCTCTCCTCTCCTCTCCTCTCCTCTCCTCTCCTCTCCTCATTTTAAATTTCTCTTTTTCATTCCCTTTTTCTTCCCTCCCCTTTCCTCTCATTCCTCCTCATTCCCTCTCCTTTCCCTTTTCCCTCCTCTCCCTTCTACTCCCCTTCTCTCCTTCTTCTCTTTTTTTTCTTTTTTCTCTTCTCTCCTTTTGTTTTCTCTTTTTCCTTTCGTTTCCTTTTCTTTTTCTTCCTTTTTCTTCTACTGGCTCCACCGTTGAAGGCAGAACTCTCTTATTCTCTTCCACGTCTCACTAGAAAATGGAGAGTCTCAAGTTGTGACTGAGTAATTTCCACCTCACACAGACTTTGAGAGGAAAAAAGAAAAGCTGCCTCCTCCCTGGATCCCTCTGGCAGAGGCAAGCTACAGCTACAGCAAAGGCAGGAGTGCCAGTACCTGTCTGTGGGTCCAGGCGGCCGGGAGAAGTTGTTCATCACGGCCTCAGTGTGACAGCGGGTGAGGATGACCACCGCCTGGCACAGGAAGGGCACGAACGTGCTCTGCTGCGTAGATGACGCGCAGCTGCGCAGGATGTAGAGGATGGGTGGCACCTGGAAGAAGAAGGGGAGAAGGAAGGACTTGCTGCATCCTGGACTCTGCAGGGCCTGACCATGGACACTCAGCGCGTGAGCAGTGCCTGCTCCCTTGACATGCTGCAACGCCTAAGCCTAAATTTCAAACCAGCCCCCCTGTCCAAGCCCTGGCTCTGCGCTCAGGCTGTGCTGCTTTAGTACCAGAGCAGACGGCACAGGGCATGGTGCAACAGCCAGAAACAAACCAAGACACGTGGAAGAAAGTCTCTTACGTTCCAACAGATGTCCTTCCCGTGCATCTGCAGAAAGGTGGTCACCCACTTCCCAGCAGCACGCACGCGCACTCCTGTGGCTTTCCGGATGGTCTCCTTGGTGGCCATCATGAAGTCGACGGTGCGTTCGACGGGGAAGTTTCTGCACACGATCTGCAGAGAGATGAGAAGCAGGAGAGATCCCATCACTGCTCTGCGCAGCTCTTCAGAGCACAAAGCAGGCTGGAGGGCATTCTTAGCTCAGTGGCTTGCCGGCCATTCACAACGCTCCTGCTGTCCGTACCCTGCTATTTACACGGAAGGCGGCTGAGCCTTCGCTCAGCTTCTGCCCCCATGGTGTCTGCTGACATGCAAAGCCTACCTCCCAGCAGCCACAGTCACACATGCACGCAAGTGCACACACACACACACACACACACACACACACATCATGGAGTCAGCCCCTTGCACTGCGTGCCTGAAGGCCAGCCATAGCTCAGAGCCTCCTGCTGCTTGCTGAGAACAGCGGTCTCAGGGTGACAGCTCATTTTGGAAACGGTGTGAAAGGCTGGGAGCAGCACAGAGTCGTGCAGAAGCCTCCACACAGAGATCCCACCACCCCTTTCTGGGTCCACTTACCATGGCCATTTTGGACGTGGTCTGGAGCTGAGAGACAGTGCTGCAGGCATGCAGTCCCTCAGACAGGCTCCCGATGTCTCCTGGCTCCATGACTCCGTTGGCTGCTTTGGCTGGAAAGAGCCCAGGGAGAAAAGGGAAGTCATGCTTCTGGAAATGGAACCGCTCTTCATGGGGGAGAGACAGAGGACAGGGTGGGGACGAGAAGAGAGCTGTGCACGGTGCCTCTCCCTCCTGCAAACAGGGCCCAGCCCGTGGGGCTCTGGCAGTGCTACGGAGGAGGGCAGAGGGCTGGTGCAACCTGCTCTGCTCACCTTGGATTCGGAGAAGGGAGCTCAGACAGGAGGCAGCCAACTGGCGGGATGCGGGCATGGGGTCGCACGTCAGAGGCGCCAGCAATCCCACCAGGGAGCCAAAGTGCTCGCAGGCATCTGCTCTCTGCAGGGGTGAGAGGCAGGAAGAAAGCTGTAGGCAGCCCCGGCTCTCCCTGGCTTCTCCGCCTGTGCCTTCCTCACGCCGTGGCACAGCATGCACAGCTGGGCAGAGCTCGCCTTCCAGCTCAGGGGCTCTGGGGAGGGAGCAGGGGGCATGCGGTGGGGCTCTTTACTCACTCGAAGCTCTTCGCAAGCAGCCAGCAGCTGGGAGCAGGTCTGCAGGGCCCTCTTGCGCTCCCACACGTTCTCTGAGACCATGCATTTCTGCAGGACCTGGGGTAGAGCATCTGTCTCACTGAGGACGTCTTTGCTTTCCCTCCTGCCGCCCCTCTCCCTGTTCCTCCTTCCCCAGCACTTTCCCCCAAGGCTGCCCTGTGGCTCCACGTGGCCTCCAGCCTCACTGAGCACCGGCACTGCTGCCCCCGCTCTCTGCAGTCATCCTGCCTGCCAACCCGGGAGCTTTTCCTCGGCTGTGGCCTGCCAGGGGCTGGCTCCTGCCTTTCCCCTGCAGGGCCCATCGCTCTGCCCATTTCTGAGCTCGCAGTGAGCTGGCACGTCAGCAGGAGATTGCTCCCCTCTGATCACCCTCTCAGTCCCCAGATCTGCCCCCACTACCGACAGGCACCATGCTTTCTCCCTTGCCCCACACATACTCACATGCACTATGTTCTGAAAGAAGCCGCCGCTGGGCTCTGTCTGGAGCAGAACCGCCATGAGCCGGCCCAGAGCTTTCAGGGACGTTTGCTGAAGCTGAAAGCAGAAGAGGGCAGTGAGGTGTGGCATCACGGCTGCTGCCAGAGCATAGGCTGTGTGTGCTGAGGTCGGGTTTGACCGAGAGGTGGCCGGGAAAGTTACGGCAGGTTACCTGCAGGTACTGCGCTGCGTGCTGTGACTTCCTGATCTTCAGCATCATCTCTGCTGAAGGGTGCGTCACGATGTTCTTGCAGCACAGGACCAACATCTCCCGCATGTCCTTGCTTTCAAAACAGGGCTTCAGCTTGCTGACAGGAGGAAGAAAGGAAGAGAAATCAGAAAGGGCCTTTAGCAGTGCTCTCCAGACTGGTTCAGACAGCATCTGACTTTCTCCTAATCGACAGCTACCAAGCCAATACCCCCAGCTCCTGCTGCTGAGCACTGTCTTCAGTTCCAGCAGCGCCCACCTCCTCCCCGGCAGCACTGAACCACCTCCCGCTCTGAAGGGAAGGAGACCCCAACTCTCCCTTCTCTTCCCTGCCAGGGGACAGGAGCACCAGGGCCTTTCTCCCTGCCCAGAACCTCAGCTCCGCCGGGCACAACAGCCCAGCCTTCACTCCTATAGATGCGTCTCTTCGCCCCCAACCTCCTCCAGGCCTTCAGGAGCTACCCAAAATGGGGACCACCATCCTGCTTTGCAACCTCAGACCTTACCTCAGCTGCTCCAGGGCCAGAACCACCTTGAGGGGCACTGGGGAGACAGGGATGCCTGAATAATATTTCTTCAGCAGGTCCTGCAAGTCCCAGAGAGACACTGTCAAGGTGGGCAGGGGGCACATGAGACCTTTTCACCCAGCCCCGAGACAGGCACAACTGCCACACACCAGCCCCATCACTCCCATGTTTCCCATGGAAGCACTGCAGGATGCAGCAGCTCGACAGCTGGTGCACCTAGCCCGCTGCCCAGCTGCTGCATCCAGCACCCAAAGTCCCCACCAGCTGGAGACGTGTGGCTGATGGAGACCTGTATGCCCCCAGGGAAGTGGGCCGCGTGGCGCAGCCCAGAACTCTGCAGGCAGCCCTGCCTCTAGGCACTCACCATCAGGATCTCCAGAAGCTTTCCCTTCAAGGAGGGATTAAAGCATGCAGAATCACCCACGACTGCTTGGAAGGCAGAGCTGAAGTCGGTGATGCTCTGCACCAGTGCGAGGTTGTTCTGCAGGTCCTGAGGCCCAAGAGAGAAGAACATTCTTTGAACTGCGGGATGGGACAAGGGCTGCAAGGGGGACACGTGGGGACAACGCTAAGGGAAGGGCTTGGGTCTTCATCTGGGCACAAACCATTCCCTGAGGGACCGTTGGAAAGGGAAGGCCCATCTCAGCATCCCCCCATGTGGAGGGGCTGCAGCTGGGCGCTCAGACACCCTGGCACGCTTTGAGCTCTCACCCGGCAGCTGCAGCTGTAGAGCATCAGGATGTTGCCCACGATGTCTCCCTCCAGGTGGGCGAGCAGCTGTTCCTTGGAGGCACGCAGTGCCAAGCTGCCATGGGCGAGCACGAGAGCGCTGCGTGTGGCCTGAGCTCTCGTGCTGTCCAGCTCCATCTGTGTGGGAAGAAATGCCATGAGACACTCGCTCAACGGCCCCCAGTGCCCCGTGATGCACCTGGGCTCCAAGGCAGAAAATAAGGCAGAAGAATGCCAAGATGGAAACCCGTAACGCTTTACCTTCTTGCGCCTGGAAATCCTCGCGTTGCGGCCTTTGCACAGCCTGGACGCAAACGTGGTGAGCGTGGCCAGGACTGCTTGGAAGTTACTCTCAGCCGCGTGGCTCAGAAGAGAGACCATTCCCTGCACAAAGGAACAAGGGGCAGTTGGCACAGGCCTGAATCTACAGATCCTCTCCTGAGGAAAAGGGCAGCAGGGAGGAGATGGAAAGGCGCGGAGCAGGGCCAGGAGAAGCCCTCTGCCCCAGGGACGGAGCGGGGATGCTCGCAGGAGCTGGAGGAGAGCAGGGCTCACCTGGGCCTCACATGGGTCCTCCGCGTTTGCTTCCTCCAGGTGCTGCAGCAGCTTCTCCTGGACGTGGAGGACTCCCTTACAGGCTCCCAGCACTGTGCCCAGAGCCTTGTACAGGAAAGACTGCAGGGGAAGGGAAGGAAGAAGCTGAGATGTGGAAGCAGCTTAACCTGTTGGGGGAGGGCCAGGTGGAAGGAGCCACGCTCCCCGGGAGTCGCTGAGAGCAGCTGCAGGGCCGAGCTTTATCCATCCCTGGGCAGCTTGCAGGGAAAGGCCCTCTGGGGGCACAGGCTGGGGAAGCAGCACCAGCATCCCGCGTGGGCAGAGCACCAGCCGCAGCCCCAGCCCCAGTTGGACACCTGCAGCTGCACCTCTGGGTGGAGCCGGGGGGAACTCACCTTTTCTGCAGAGCTGCTGGCAGAGCTGCTCAGCCACCGGCTCAGCTCACAGCTCAGGGCCTCGATCCAGGCCTCATCCCGTATGGTGTCCATTGACGCCCCGAGGAACTGTTGGAGAACAGGAGAAGACGATGTTCCCTCGCCCTTTGCCTCTTCCCTCACTCCCAATTGCTGCAGCCCTCTGGGGAGAGGTGTCTGGAAGAACCGTTCCTCTCCCAGCTCCCCCAGCATTCCCTCCATTAAAGTGCCTGCTGCTCTTCTCCTAAGACCCCCCTTGGGCTTGGGACAGAGCGGAAGAGGCAGCGCCTCAAAGGCTCCTCAGCAGCACTGGAGAGGCTGTTCCTGTCCCGTGGTGGCTCATATGGGAGCGGGGCTACTTGGGGCAGGCAAGCACTTCTCTGCACCCAGCAGTGCTGTACCTTCAGCAGACGGCGCTCCCACTCTGCAGTGTCCAGGAAGCTCTCATCTTTCCCTGCACAGCAACAGGAAGAAAAAGACCCTTACTTGGGATCAAGGCACAGAAGAAGAGCTGCTGCAAACCTGGCTTGGCCTGGGCACTTGACACTGCCAAGATGGGACCCGCACCCCCTCCACCATGACCTGTCCCTCCCCACAAACACTGTCCCCGCAGGAACACAGAACTAACTGAGGGGACGTGAAGGGCCCATCCGTGTCCTGGAAGGGGCAGATCCCCGCGGGGAAAGATCCCCGGGCCTCAGCGCTGTCTCCCTGGAATGGGAACAGCAGCAGAGCAAGCACTGGGCTGCAGGCAATGCTTCGCCTCTGCCACCCTGCAGAGAGAGCTGCATTTTCACTCCCGCCCTTCCCTGCCTCCGCCTCTCCCTCCCCACCAGCACTTTACCTTGGAGACACTGCAGCAGCAGGGGGATCTCAGCGGCCCACATGGCCCCCACAGCTCTGTGGAACCTGCTGTGGAGGTTTTGCATCAGCTGCAAGGCAGCGGCCTGGAGTTCGCTGCCTGCAACAGGGCTCCCTGCCAGCACCTGAGCGAGAGCAAGGAGAAGCAGGGTCACTTCTGCAGCAAGAGCAGCGGCTTCCCCCCAGGATGGAAGCAGCGTGGCTCTGCCCTGGCGGGCAAGGAGCAGCCAACAGCTCTGCCCGTGGCCGTGCTGCTTCCTCCCGGGGGCTGGTGGCACTGGGCTCTGGAGCATCTACTCACCAGCAGGCGCGCCAGCAGTGTCTGGGGAGTCAGTCGTGGGCCTGTGAGGAGAAAAAAGTGCTGAGTCAGACTCCAAGACGCTCCGTGCCCAGCCACGCGCAGCTCCGCTGTCCCTTCTGGGTGGTAGCACAGGTCAGCAGAGCTCACTGGCGGAGCTTCTGCTCCTACCTTGAAACATGGAGCTGAGGAAATGGGGATCCAGCTCCTCTACTCGCCGTCCTGTCAGATCCTCTCTCTCGGCCAGGGCTCGGACACAGCGCGAGACCGGGATCAGCATGCCGGTGTGCTGGGCTGGCACCACGAACAGCAGCAGCCGTGGCCACAGGAGCTGTCGGGAACGAGGCAGTTGAGCGTGTCAGCATTCCTGCCTCCGCTCAGAGACGAAGAGGACTCTGCGAATTTCCCTGAGTCTTGCGTGCTTCAGAGCACGCTGGAGGAGAGACCTGGGGTGGTGGGATGAGGAACAGGTGGTGCGAAGGCGAGGAGCAGCAGCAGGGCAGATGTGACTTACTTTGGACATCCCTGTCGCAGAGACGTCCAGAGACCCCAGGATGTCCATGCACAGCTCCTGCAGAGCTCCTTCTTCCTGGGCTTCCCGGGGAGAAAGGTCTCCAGCTGCCTGCACAACAACGGTGTTGAAACCCGGTTACCTCAGTTCTCAGGAGCCTCTCAGGAGGCTCAGGTGCGGCCCCAGCGGTGCTTCTGTGCCACCCTCTGAGCAGCACAGGTCTTCCCAAAGAAGATGCTGCCCACTGTCCTTACCCTTCTTCCAGCGGTGCGGCTGAACTCAGTGAAGATGTGCCCCACCACATCCCAGGCTGAGCAGCTCCGGGTGTTCGAACTGAGCAGGTCCTTGATGAAGTGCAGAACTGCTGTCCTCACCTGCCAGGGGTCAATTGTGGGCGTGATTTTTCTGGTCAGAAGGCAAAGGGAAGCCACCTGCACATCGGGGCAGCCCTTTGGGCACGAGCAGAGACAACAGGAGCAGAGGAGAAGCCTTGGCTCCTGAGGTGAGGGCCAGGCCTTAGCACCAGGCTGTGCACTTTCCAAGCACAGCACAGGGACCTGCCCGCTCCACTCTGCCTGCTCTCCCACAGGAGCCATCGCGACCGTGTGGTCAATGCCCCAGCACCTCTCTAGTCACCCCAGCCCTGCCCGTGTTGGCAGCAGCATCACCACCCCAAAAGAGCTTTCTTTTCCCAAAGCAGCTCACCCGGATCCTGAGGTCGCTGCACAGACACTGCACAGCCTCAGCAACTTGGGGCAGCTTCTCCATCATCATGGGCTCTGCAAGAGATGCACAGAAGCATGAGCGGAGCCACAACCCCGATGGCAGAGGGGATCCCTGGAAGTCCCAGCCTGTGGTACTGACCATCAGAGCGAGCCAGAGCACCGAGCAGACCCAGTGCTGCCACGCGTCCAGCCTCCCAGTCCTCGCCCAGCTGTGACTGCAGAAACAGGACCATTTCCTCTGGGCAGATCCGGGCTGCAGGGAGGAAATCCCACGCTATGTTAGCAAGAAACTTATGCCCATTCCTGAGGTTTGTGAGAGGGGTTTTCGCAAGGACACCACCAAGCATTGCCAAAGCTCCTCTCCTTACCCTGCAGCAGGATGCAGTGGGTCAGCTCCGCTCGATCAGCCTCGCTGTGCTGCTTGGTGTTGTCATAGAGCTGTGGGAACAAGGTCCATATGAGAAAATCACATCAGCACTGAGGATGGAAAAGACGCTGTGCTGCTGCTCTCGTCTCCCTTGGCACTCTCAGGAAGAGGACAGGCAGATAAAACCCAGCCTGCCTCACAGCATCCCCGGGGGGACAGGCACGGCTCTGGAACAGCCATGAGCATGCAGGAGCCAAGGCTCAGCTGCATTAGTCAGGGGCTCAGACCTTTGCACTCCTCCTGAGATTTAGGCAAGAGGGAAACTGCTGTGGGCACAAGGATAGGCTCCCCTTACCTGGTAGAACACGGCACTCGTGATGTCCAGAAACCTGTCCTTCTGGATGACAGACTTAATGCCCTGTAAGGCCTCAAGGAAGACAGTGAGGCTCTGCAAGAGACCAGGAGAAGAAGAAAGGGATGAAGCCACATCTAGCCACTTGGGAGTGGAGAAATTGCCTCCCAGTTGTTTCTCCGCAGGGAGAAGCTCCTGAACAGGTGGTTTATCCCCCACCTCCCAGCAGCACTGAGAGTCTCTCTGCTCTCAGTCGAGCCGTGTTTGGGCATCATTTGCAGGCATTTCCCACCCAGCAGCCCTCTTCTCCCCCATCAGATGCAACTGGATGTGGTCCCCCCAGTTGCTAGCACAGAGCTCCTCAGGCTCTCAGGCACCCATTCCTCCTTTCTCCAAGGGCTCCCCACCTCCTCCCTGCACCCCCCGACCCCTCGTGGCACTTGCACTGGCCCCACGTCCACCCTGAGCCCTGCACAGCGTCTCACCTTGGCCACCCTGCAGGTGTCTTGGATCTCCTGACACGGGTGCACAAGCCAGAGGAGCTGCTCCCAGACGTGCTCTTGGTGCAGCTCCTCTTGCAGGAGAACGTCCAGCATGGCAGCCACGGCCCCGAGCATGGCCTGTTTGTCCTGGAGAGGGATGGCAGAGGCCCGTCATCAAAGACCGAAGGTCTGCCCTTCCTACAGAGAAGGCTTTCTCTTTCCCTTCCCCTTCCCCAACCCCCACGCCCAGCAGGAGATGGGCTCGCTCTGGAGGGCAGGCAGGTTTTCCCCAGACCCTCATCCCCAGCTCTTCCTGCCACAGTGCTGTGACATGCAGCTGCTCCCTGCCACAGAGCCACTTCGGGGCCCTTTGCAGAGCCAGCCCACTCCCTCCCATCACTGCTCAGCTGCCAGCCCACTGGGCAGACAGAGCTGCCACATGGGTGCCCCCACTGCCACCCTGGGCTGGGGGCGCAGCAAGGCTCACCTCCTCCTCCTGGCAGTCCTGCCAGTTCCTCAGCACAGAGAAGAGCAGCTCCTGAAGGTTCTCATAGATCTGCTCTTTCTCCATGGCAGGCCAGGGGCATTGGGATCCAGAGGACAAGTGAGTCTTCACTCCATCCAGCCACTGTTTCACAACTGAAAAAACAAAATTAAAGAAACACATATGAATAGTAATTATTATTTTCTGTGTCTAAAGAGAGTGAGAGAAAAGGCAGCCTGTGAGAGCCTGCAGCAGGGCGAGGTGCAAGGGCTGTCCCGAGGCCCCCTGCTCTGGAGCCAGCACTCACCAGCACAAGCGAGGCGCAGGGTCCGGCCGCTCCTCACCTGGCCCACCACACTGCGCAGGCCAGCCAGCATCAGCCACGTGAAGGGGATGCACTGTGGAGCTGCAGAGGAGAAGGAGAGGTCCACAGTCAGAGCCCTGGCAGCAACAGAGGAGGGGGCGAAGCCCTGCATCCCCCAGAGAGGAAAGACCCCTTTCCCCAGTTGTCATAGGTGTAGGGTGGCTGAGAGCACTCTACCGTAGATGCCGAACAGTTTGCTGAGGGTGATGAGCACGAAATCCTTGGGTCTCTCCCCGATGGCCTTCAGCTGGCCCTGGAGCTCAGCCATCACCAAGCTGAAATGCATCCGGGCCAGAGCCACCAGGACGTTGCTGGCAGCCGTCCTCACGTTGTCCCTGACACCCTGAAAAGGAGTCACTGGTGACACACCGTCCAGGAGACTGCCTGAGACCCTGGGAAGGGCTGAGCCACCGCCGTCCACCAGCACAACACCAGCACGGGCAGCGGCTCCCTTTGCCTTTGGCTGTAACTCCTCACCTGGGCTGCCGTCAGGTCCCGGGACACCTCTGCCAGCAGCCGGTTCACCACTCCGCACGGCGGGCGGCTGTCGTCTTCCCACAGGGCGCCCTCCAGCTCGCGGTACACCTGTGCTCGATCACCCTGGGGACAGGGACCAGTCATGCTTTGCTTTGCCCTTGCTCTCGGGGAGCCGCCCACTGCCACCCATCACCGTGCCGGTGTGGTGCCGCGGCCCGGCACCCACAGGACCACGGCACTGCGCCACGGCAAGGATTCACGGCCGGACGTCCCCAGCTCACCTCCCGGTCTTGCAGGCGCTGTTGCAGCACAGTCACAGCGGAGACAGGGACAGGGCTCGGCACCCTGCTTCTCTCCCTGCGACGCGTACGTCTGGGCACGCAGCCCACACAGGCAAAGAGACCTGGAAGCAAAGAGCGGAGCAGCTGCCGCCGGTGTCGCTCGGAGCCAGGGCCGAGCATCCGGCCGGCTCTGGGAGGAACGCTCCTCCAGCCCCACGGTTGGCGGGGACGGGGGAGGGAGCTTTCCCCTTGCTGGGGTGCCGGGGAAACCACGGCGGGCAGCTGCGCTCAGCAGAGCGAGGACGGTGCTGCCGGCGCGGCCTGAACTGACTCTGGAGGCACACGTGCGCTCGGGCGGCGTCACGGCGTGCGGAGAGGTGGAGGGACTCACCTCGAAGGGCTCTCAGCCGCTCCATGACAGCAGGAAATCTCCAGGTAGACGCAACGCTCTCTCTGGTTCCGCTTCCTGCGGGTCCCACAAGCGGACTGAGCCACCGCTCCCACCGCTGCCACGAGGGCGCACGAGGTACCACTGTGACATCACAGCGCAGTGTCACCTCACAGGGAATGGCTGGGGACCAGGCAGCACGCAGGGCAGCCCTGCAGGCCCCCAAACGCAGCATGTTCTGTGATGCACTCGGCTCTGGGGTTCCGGTTCCATGCGGAATTCCAAGCAGGGAATGACCTCAGCTGAGGGAGAGCCCCTGCCAGGGAGCAGCTGCTGGGCACCGCTGCCCGGCACTGTCTCAGTGACTGGGGACTCCATGCCGGGAGGTCCCTCTGGATCGCATCCCTCCCTTCTACTCTGCCAGCTGTACCACCTCACTGGGTATCATCAGCAAATTTGCTGAGGGTACACTTGTGTCATGGAATCATAGAATCTTGCAATGGCCTGGGTTGAAAAGGACACCATGATCACGTAGTTTTAACCCCCCTGCTGTGTGCAGTCACAACCAGCAGCCCAGGCTGCCCAGAGCCACATCCAGCCTGGCCTTGCATGCCTGCAGGGATGGGGCATCCACAGCCTCCTTGGGCAACCTGTTCCAGTGCCTCACCACCCTCCGTGTGTTGTTTCCACTGCCTATGACATTGATGAAAATGCTGAAGAGCACCAGTCCCAGGATGGACCCTTAGGGGACACCACTCACGACTGGCCTCCACCCGGACTCAGAACCAGTGATAACAACCTCTGGCTGTGACCATCAGACCAATTATTTACCCACAGAATGATTCAGCCTTCAAATCCATCTCTCTCCAACTCAGAGATAAGGACGCAATGTGGGAACATGTCAAAAGCCTTCCACAAGTACAGGGAGATGACAGCAGTTGCCCAATGCCCACTGATGTCATCACTCCATGAAGGCTTCAAAATATATCAGTATTTTATTGAAATGATAATAAAGTGATAAATACATGGGAGGATAAAGAAAATAAGCCTCTTGAAAGTATTGCAAATCTTATTGTACCAATTTCAATAGGCTAGTTAGGAGTAGAGAGAATAACTTTAAAATAATGGAATTTGAATTGCTTAAGCATTTCTTCACTAACTGCTGGCTTAAATATTAAATCTCTGTCACTTACAGGTATTTGTATTGAGCTCAGCCGTTTGGCTTTTTAAAGGAAAAAAAATCTGAGACATTACCATCTCAGTTTTTGTACTAATATGATTTGACAGCAGAGATTCATTAAGGAATTTCTATCTGAACAGCAGAATACTTGCATTTCAAATAAAACCTCCAGAAGAGAAATCACGCTTTGGTTCTGCTGATGTGTTCTTATCAGTTATTGCAGCTTTCAGGTAACTCTTAGTTTGCCCTTATCAAACTTTCCTGTTTAGGGGAGCAACTCATGTGAGAAAGGAGGAAAGATGATACGTGGAAAGTATTACACACACTAATCTCTATTGTAGAAAATGCTGGCATACAAAATAATCTCCTTTATTAAAAAGCGTACAGTTAAGAGTCCAGCCCACATGAAGATAGAAGCTTCACTTCTTTTGGTGTCTATCTGGAGCTCTGCTGCTACATTTCTAATCACATTAGAAACATGACAAACCTAGCTAGCAACACTAACCTTAGAGTCTAAACCATGAAAACGAAAAGGGAAGGCAGCAATTTCACATTTCCACTGCTGTCACCGTCCCAGGAGGTGACTAGGCTGCATTATTTTCAACAGCTGAAGTCATCAGGGCCCAAGCTGTTTAACTGTAACTCTGAAAGTCACAATTAATACAGTACAAATACAAGTACTCTGCTATGCAGTGTGTCCTGACTCAGACTGAAATTAAAACATGATTGCTTATCTCTGTGGCTGAAAGGAAAAACTGAAATCTTCCATTGAGTGCAGCAGTCAGCTCCTCCAGCTGACACAAGGCCAAATGTTCTATTGCACTCACTCATAAATAAAGCATGGGGCAGATCTGCTAGGTTTACAAATTGCTGGAGGAGATGGTGTCTGCAGATTGCCTTTCCTTTGCCCTCTTCTACTACATGTGAGAGGAATCCAAACTGAGTTCTTCCTCTGCCTGGGGCATTTGGAACCCACACAGTCAGATCCGATACTAGGAGAAAAATTCTAAGAGTGGTGAGGTGCTGAACACCTCAATAGAAAGCAGAAAACTCTCCAAATCCTGTCCTTATTGCTTGTGTCCCACACTGAAGTTAGCTTTTCCCTTCCCACCAAGGGCCGCAGTCTTTGATTCTCTCCATCTTCCCCCATCTTGCTCCCTTCTCCGTCACAGGAAAGCTTTACTTTCTAAAGTGCACACGATGCCTTGTTTACCTGCTGCCATGCTGCTCAGTACCGTCTCTTCTCCTGCTCTGTGCTGGAATACATTCAGACACAGCCTGATTTTCCAAGAAATCAAGCTCACAGTTCTGTTCCGACCATTACTGGATTGTGGAAGGATGCTCCCAGCAATATGCCATTCAGCAGGTAGAGCTTGTTGCTGGGAGGATGGTAAGATTTGACTCAGAAAGAAGGCTGTCACTGCAGCCAAAACCTTGTCAGAAGAGAGACGTGAGCTTGTCATTTGTCCATTGCATTCCTTGCAGGTTTGATATAGCACATGAAGATTTCGGTACATCAGCAGTGAGCTTTCACCATTCTCATCTGCAGTTGTGATTGCTTGGGTGATTTACATACCAGCAGCACAAGGAGCCTTTATACTTCTTCTTCCTTTGTTTTCTTATTGGAAAATCACTGTGAGACATTAAAAACCAAAGTCCAGTGTCTTTGCTGCATACCAAGGCAGACAGAAATCCCATGCTGCCTGAAAAAGAATTAACACTGATTGTGGCCTTCTGTTCTGGGCAGATGAGAAGTGCTTGAAGAGATGCTTCAAATGGCCGTTTGTAGCTCATTCTCCAGTGCTGCAAGCTCTCTTGGTTTGGACTCTGGCTTGGAAAACAACACTGGAGAGGAACTCAGCCCTCCTCATTGCTGCACAGCCTCAAGGCCCTTCTTCCCCTGATGGATTTCTGCCAAGATTCAGCTGTGAGACATTCATTTTTAGCAGCTAAGTACAGAATTCTGCACTCTGGGGAACCATGACACAAACTTCTTTCATTTTATGTTGAGTCTGAATGTGAGTGTGTTGATGAAGCAATGTACCATAGAAGTGCTGTGACCTTTTAGTCATGTCAGCATGTTTTGGGAGCAAGAGGCAACGCAGTGTTGATGATCTCCACATCTTTCCGGCAGTGAAATTTATTTTTAATTCTCTGCAGGAAAAGGTTTGTGCCAAATGACAAAGGAAAGAACCCTTCCTGCAAAACGTCTGTTAGAAAGCAGCACGTTGTCAGCTGGAATCATGAGTTATTTCAGCCCTCACTGGGCTGATCTGGAGAAGGGCTGTGCCAAGGTATTTACAGATGTCTTCTGATGGGTTTGAAGCATTTCTGGCTTGCGGGGTAGGCATAATTCTGCAAAGCTGGTGGATTGCTAGATCAATCTGAAATACAAGAAAGATCAATAAATGACCAAAAAAAAAAAAAAAAAAAAAAAAAAAGCACCCAGATATATTGATAGCTGCATTACGTACTACATGATTCCTTTCAGCTGTATGTTTTTTTTTAAATAAGAAAGTGTAGAGCTGCCAGTTCCCTTATCCATCCTTTCAAGCTCCAGGCTAAGTAAGAAGTGTTATTCCTCTCAACTGGAAGATGTATTCTGGGAAGAATGGTCTTCAAACTATTTGCGTTTCTTTAAGACATTCAGTTATGGGAAAATAAAACAAAGCAAAACAAAACAGCAAAAAAAACCACCAACAACCTCTATATTCTGAAAATGAAAAAAAACCCTTTTGACTTTCTCTTGACTGTCTGAAAAGTATAACACATCACATACAAATGTTTAAGGAACAAAGAGCTGTCACAGAAAAGGAGGGAGCTGCTCTTTTACCTATCAAACCTTCCACATCTTTGAGTGTCTGCCAACAACCAGAATGTGTGGAGGCACCTTCAGTAAACGGAGGGCAATGATGGCACTGCACTTACATTAATCCTTGATGAAATAGTACAGCGCTGATAGAAACTTCCCAACAGTCTGTGCTGATCTGAAATGCTCTGGCAACTCTTTGCAAAAGGCACTTCATGCTGAGTATTTTTATGTCATTGCTTGCTTGCTTGCTGGTATCACCTGTGCTGAGCTAGCTGGACAAACCCAGATTGGCAGCTCCTCAGATGTGTTACCGGCTAATTTCTCACTGATCATTAGAAACAGAAAGTTAATTCTGCTGGGAATTTAGCCAGCTTTCTTGCTGTGTATTCATCCTTGGCATAACTAATTCTGTCTTTAGACATGTTTTTGAAACACTCACACGTTTTACCAACAGATAAGTAGATAAGAGACCAAAATGCTGAATGGGAATGAAAAAAAAAAAAAAAGCCATGTCAAAACAACAACAACACCAAAAATAGAAGAATTAAAAGTGTTCCAAAAGGTTAAAGATGTGGACTGAAAAAGTCTCAGCCAAAAATATTTCTGAGGAATTTTTAAATTTATTTCTGTATTTCTTCTACTTGCCAAGAAAGCACGATCTTACTTCTCCAGCAAAATTGGTGTGCCCTTATCTTACTAGAGGAAGGGCCTCTCACCATGGCACAAAGCTGCTAGAGTTTCCCAGGACACAGGAACAAGATTTCCTCCACTTTTCCAGTCCTCCACTGTAGCATTTTGCAGTCAATGCTTTGGGGTTTTGGCAGAACTCACGGGTTACCCTAGTGTAGGATACTGGCTTCTATATTGCCAAGATACCTCATGGTAATTTTGGTCGCCCAGATTTCAGCTCTGTTGGGGATGAAAAAAGAGGCTGAATTTCCCACCGTCAGTCCCACAGATTCCTTCTCTCCCATTGGAAACGTCTGGGACATTACTGAGAAAAACACTGCAGTCTTTTGTTCAGGGGTTGGCAAAGGCAATGCTCCCCGCATTCCTTGCAGGGGGCTTTTTCCATGACTTTTTCACTGCTGTACACAAGTGCATACGGATACTTGGACACTCCGATGTAGGTCGCTCCAAAAGTAATGCCTGCTGTTGATTTCGATGGCAACTGCAGCTCTGCTGCCATCTGCTGGCACGACAACAAAACGTAATGGAGTATTTGTAGGAAGGTTCAGCCTCTGCTGCCGTACCACCAACAGTCACCTCTGATATCACGGGCATTCATCATTATCTGTCATCACAACACCTGAACGTACGGCCACTGACACAGATTGCTGACAAGGCCTACGATTAACCTGCAGCAATGAGGAAACCCATGAAGTCTACGTGGAAATGATAAAAGCTGACCAGGATAACTGCCAGCCAAGTTTCATGTTACAGATCGGTGTATCATTTCTGTATTTGGCAGGGTTGAGCAGTCGGCAGTTGGAAAACAAAGCACTGGATTTTGCAGTGTTAGTGAAAGAGTGAGATGTGAACAAATGAACCACTTGTCACGTACTGCCTTCTTCTGTAGCGACATTAAACTCTGCAGAAATACATTTTTCCTGTGTTTGCCTGTATTTGTGAGGAAGCGGGGCAGAAAGAGAGCAGCGTCGGGCAGAGGGGATGAAAGATGGAACCCTGCTTTCTCGGGCTCTCCTGCTTGCAGGAGGCCGCCACCGCAACTGCGAAGAACGTCTGCTTTATCCGAGACACCGTCCCAGAGCGTTATGTGGAGACTTCCCACACTGCGGCACGTCCTCCGGCATCACCGCGAAGTGCGGACGCCTCGACCGCCGAGGTTCGCCGCTTCGGAGCCGTTCCCGCCAGAAGCGCAGCGACGGCCCGCGAGGCGCGGCGCGGTTCCGGCCGCTTCCCTCACTCACGGCTCCCCGAGGCGACGGAGCGGCCGCGCGGCTCTCGGCCGGGCGGCTCTCGCGAGAGCGGCCGACGCGGCGGGGACGTCGCCGGGGCTCGCCTGGAAAAAGCCTCGGGGGCGGAGCGGAGGCGGCGGGGCGCGAGGATCGCCCGGGCCGCTTTAACGAGGAGAAGCCGCGAGCCGCTCGGACGCGGGACCGCGCGGCGAGGGCGGCCGTCGGCGCCGCCGGGCGAGCGGTGAGTGCGCGGCTCCCGTTGACGGCCCGGCGGCCGCAGCTCCGGAGGCGCCGAGTGGCCGCGGCCGCGCCCGGCGGAAGGCTGACGCCGCAGCTGCGGAGCCCCGGGTGCTGCTGGGCGCCGGCAGACCGGGCGGCTTGTGGAGATGGAAACTGCGGGTTGTGTCGGTGAAAGACACGCAGAGCCTCACCAAATTCAAGTGCGAGGTCTTGCACCTCTCTACTTTGCACTGGTGAGACCTTACCTGGAGTCCTGTGTCCAGATGTGGAGCCCTCGGTACAGGAGAGACGTAGACCCGTTGGATTGTATTGAGTGGAGGGCCATAAAAATTATCCAAGGGGTGAAGCACCTCTCCTATGAGGACAGGCTGAAAGAGCTGGGGCTGCTCGGCCTGGAGAAGAGAAGGCTCTGAGGTGATTGTGGCATTTCAGTATCTCAGTGGGAGCTACAGGAACAAAGGTGATAGACTCTGTATCAGGGTCTGTTGTGATAGGACCAGGGGAAATGGTTTCAAGCTTAAAAAGGATGGATTTAGGTTAGATATTAGGAAAAAGTTTTTTTACAGTAAGGGTGGTAAGGCAGTGGAACAGATTGCCCAGAGATGTGGTGGATGCTGTGTCCCTAGTGACTTTCAAGGCAGTGTGCTGGATTAAACCATGGGGAACCTGATGTAGATGTAAATGTCCCTGTTCATTGCAGAGGAGTTGGACTAGATGACTTCTAAAGGTCTGTTCCAACCCTAAGGATTCTATGGTAAAAGGCACTCTACACACTCTCTTGGCGTTGATTTCTGTCTCTTGGCACTTACTCTTCCTTTCCTCCTGTCACTAATACAAACATCTCATTTGCTTTTCTCTATTTTGTTTCCATGTAATCTTCTAGTGTCTTCCGATGCTTTTCTTGCACTCAGTTTCTTTGTTTCCTACACAAAGGAAACCCACCTGTGACCCCTCCCTCCCCCCACTCCTCTAACTTCTTTCCAGGCATTCCATTCCTAAACTTATTGGTATTCTGAACTCTCCTCTGATTTCATCATGGCAACAATCCATCCTTGACATCTCTCTAGAATTTCTCTCACTAAAGCCTTTGATGACTGCAGCTGAATCTCAGATCCACATCAGTATGCTTATCTTTTGCAAATTATCAGACACCTGCCTCACATTTAACCAGGCTTTTCTTACTGAATTCTTGCCCTTCCTCAGGGACTGTATCCTCTCTGAGCTTCTCTCATTATTCTCCAATTTTTTTTTTTTCCAGTTTCATTTTGGGGGGAGAGGGGTAGGAACCAGACAATTCTTTAACTTCCTATGGGTTTTGGATAAATTTTTTGTCTCTATCCACACTGTCTGTGGATAATTTTGTCAGAAAACTAAGTAATTTCCAAATTCTGAGACAGAGAAGCAGATTAAAACTTGGTTTTCTCTCTTTGGTGCTCTCTTCCAAACATTCAGCAATCCACTCTATTTAGCTGTGACTAGAGGTAAACTCATTTTCTCTAGGCCACCTGGCAGCTTTGTGTCCTGTTTGTTCAGTCCTTAGTCACTGAGGTTATGGCCTGTGACTAGAGTGCTGCAGCAGTGTGACAACCAGAATGACAAATAGCCACAGAGTTGAATTAGGTAGAAACAAGTCAGTTTTGAAACGAGTGTCACAGTACCTTGAAGAACACCTACATGAAGATTTACTGTCATTAAAAACTAAGTATTTGACTCGGTTGTTCAGCATTTGTGTGCGTGCTGCATGGCCTGAATTCAGTGCTCTGGAGGTTTGGGTCCTGTACTTTGCTACCCTAGTATCTCTGGTTCTGCTGGTACATCTCTTGTGCCTGGAGCTGGCTCTCCATCTAACTGAGGCTTCTTCTTTAACACTTAAAAAAACAGGCTCAAGGAAAAAAGGTTTTGGTGATGTGACATGAAAATAGACAGCACAAATACAGACCTGCAGTAACAGAAGATGTACGTGCTAGGTGTTGAATATAATTTGGAAACCAAGCCACAGATGAGAGGTCTTACTTGATTTGGTTTATTTTTGCTAATCAGAAAGTCAGTAGATGTAAACTACAGATGCAGCATAGGGATATTCAGTCAGGTGATGCAACATGTATCTAATTGTTTTTTCATAATTACAATGATTAATAGATATTAGCATGATAATGACTCTCTTCCTAGCTTAAAATGTTATCACTAAATTTGAAAATGGCACACTAATAAATAGGGCTTCTAAAAGAGGTGTGTTGGTAAAACCTTGTTTTATCTACTTGTTTTTCACTGTAATATCAATATATTGAAAACATTTGCACAGGGCCAAGTAATTGTGAGGGAATAAAACAGCATATGAGGTTATAATTACTATGTTAGGTAAAACAGAGCATTATCAGTCTTCATTGTTGTTTTTTTTTCCCTTCCAGTTACTTGATAGTCAGGAAACTTTTCACAGCTGAGCCATTGTGTTTTCTTCAGAAGTTAAAAGAAGATTGGCAGATTGATGTCCGTATTCAGCTGTACAGCCAAGTACTGGAAGAACTGCACTATTTCATCCTGCTCTTCTGTGAGTTTCTATTATTTACCACGTAAGAACAACTTCTTTGTAATGTCTCCCTTGTAGAAAAATGACATGTTTATCTTCAGTGCCAGCCCTTGATTTCCAGTGCATGTTCAAAATAGTTAATGGGTAAAGGAATGCTGGCTGGCTTTATGCTAAGAAAAAAAGCCTCCACAAGTTCACAGTTAGTAGAGTACACTTTTTTTTTTTTGGCCAGATGGTCTGCTGGTTTCTCAAGTCTTCTTATGTAACATGAGGGAACATTTTGTTGTTTGAATTGTTATAACTGCCTATTTTCTGTGCTCAAAGGAATAGATTCCCTTACATCTGGGGTATTTTTAACTGGATAATGTAACTCAGAGTGATAATATATAAAAACAGTCTTCTGTGTTGGTTGTTTGAAAGAAAGTTGTTTCTTCATTAGAAATACTAGAAATGTAATAATTTGATTTGGTAGTTAGTTTTTCATCTGAATATTAAGTTCCGAGTAGAAAAGAAAATAGCACTAAGTTTAATTGCATGCTTTGAACAAGGTTTAATAACCTATACAGTTTCTTCAATATCCCTCAGTAGTGTATGCTATTACTGTCCTTAGAACCCCTGATGTCCTTGTTTTAATGGTTCAAAGCATGTGAAAAATATTTGTCTGGAAGAATATAACAACTGGGATTTTTTACTTGTACATGATAACACACTAAATTCTATCACTTTTAATTAAATTGATTAATTATAATTTAATAATTTAACTATATATAAAAATATATAGCCATAATTCACTGCTGCAGATCTGAATACAAAGATTGCTGGGGCAATGCTTTCAGGGCCAAAACTTCAGCTGGACTGTTGTGTCTTTTGAAGGAATTATGCAGATCCTTCCTATTTGAGGGTCTAGCTTTTGGCTGTCATCTTATGAAGTCACTGCTTTCCATGGACTTCCTGGCATTTGCCTTAATCAAGAGTTGGTGAGGGATAAAAGCCCCTGGCTGATCTCATATCTGCACTTCTTGCATAACCATTGTAGTAAGTATCATCCTTAATCTAACATTGTGAAATAGTTTAATTTATAGTGATTAAAAAGGTGCAAAAATATGTCAACCTTCACATACCTTTGGAAGATCTAGAATCATATAATGGCTTAGATTGGAAAGGACCTTACAGGCCCCCCCAGCCCCAACCCCTGCCATGTGCAGGGCTGCCCCCCACCAGCTCAGCTGCCCAGGGCCCCATCCAGCCTGGCCTCGAGCGCCTCCAGGGATGGGGCACCACAGCTTCTCTGGGCAGCTGTGCCAGCGCCTCACCAACCCCTGGGTACAGCATTTCCTCCTAACATCTAACTTAAATTGCCCCCTTTTTAATTTAAAATCATTTCCCCCTGTCCTATTGCTAGCAGACTGTGTAAAAACTTGTAAGCTCCCTTCAAGTACTGGGAGGCTGCAATCAGGCCTGCCCAGAGCCTTCTCTTCTCCAAACTACACAAGCCCAGCTCCCTCAGCCTTTCTTCACAGGAAATGTTCTCCAGCCCTCTCATCGTCTCCAAGGCCACCTCTGGACCTGCTTCAGCAGCTCCACATCCTTACTGTACTGGGATGTAGTACTCCAGATGGGGCCTCACAAGGACAGAGTAGAGGGGAGCAATAGCTCAGGTTGGGTAAAACCCAGCATCCTGGCCAAGAAGCAAGGATGTGTAAGCAGTGTGCTTACATGTATTTCTGAAGCTGTAGTTTGATTTTTATGGTGTATATATGTATGGGAAGAATGGCCTGAACCTCTGATTGATCACCTGAGGCGAGCAATGAGTCAGCCCTGGGAGCACAGGTGAAGGCAACTCAGCTGTGCTGCTGGAAGGAGTGGAGCCTGGCTGCACCTCTCCTAGGCCCATTTAAGAGCTGACTACCAGTGGGGAAGGATCTTTTTCTGGAGATCCCTTCTTTGGGGTTTTACAGCAAGCCCAGGTAAGCGTAAGCATCCATTCTTTCTTTGGTGTATGTAATAATCTGCTTAGCCAAACTCTCTTGTATTAGCCAAACTCTCTTGTGTTTCGTAATTATAATGTCTGTGTATTCATTGATTGTACAGTATAACTAAGGTTTTCTAGCATGTGTTCACTGCAGTTGGGAATTATCTAGGGCAAACACGAAAACCTGGCAAACTGTAGCATTGTGGAGTAAAGAGAAATCCTGCAGGAGAACAACTTGCAAGCAGAGGCATCTAAGCAGAGAACTAATCACTTAATAATATATTTTTATCGTTTGTTTTCTTTAAAGCAAGAAGGCAAAATGGAAGTCAAGAAGTAAGAATGGACATCATGAAAACATCATTAAGAATTTCTGTTCTAAAAGTAAGCTAGAGAAGGAGTCTGTAAATACTTACAATTCCACATTTCTCTAATCATAAATTATTTTTCTTGAGTTCCTATATTCAAGTTTATTTAAATAAGAGGTTGGCATAATCTCTGTTTATGCTTGTGTGTGCATAGCAGTATATTTGGAGATGCTCAGGTAGTAGAAAATGGTCAGTAACTCAGTCACTCTGTTACAGCAAGAATTTAAAACATCCCTATAATATTATAGAGATAGCTAGTCAAAAATGGATTTTTTTGGTTCCCAGTCCTTGCCAATAAATTTCTCTGGTCTTGAGTCAACAGGTGG
Source organism: Phasianus colchicus (assembly GCF_987193195.1). Lineage (NCBI taxonomy): Eukaryota > Metazoa > Chordata > Aves > Galliformes > Phasianidae > Phasianus > Phasianus colchicus. The sequence continues at coordinate 11,281 of NW_028325281.1, read as the reverse complement.
GTTGTTCATTACAAGATGAAGAAAATCCAGCAGAACTGTGTGGAGCACTGAGGGCATAGCAAAATAATGGATCGTCAGTACCAGATGGATGTATGTATTTCTTAAAATTCCCGTCTTTTTATATAGCAATATAGATGGCTCTACTTATCTTGTCCTTAGTACACTGTGCACTTTTAAGGCCATGCTGTTGGATAAGGTGATGAGAGCACTTGACCAGTATAGGGCAGTGCAGGAGCACAGGATTCAGTATTGTCTTGAGACTTTGGAGAGGAGAAATAAGATTCAGCTACAAACAGGCCCAGGACTGGGAAAGGGTCTTCCATCCCAGACAGATCCTGCTGATGAGCTGCTCAGCATAGAGTTGCCTCCTGCTCCTCAGTGAGGAAACATCAACAAGAGCAGAGCTGAAAGCCTCGTGATCAGGGACTTTGCCTGAAAGAGAGTTAAATGTGGCTCTAATTCTTAGTCTGAAAACCGCATCAACAATTTATTCAATTACTGTTTATAGTAGAAGTAGCTACAGAGGCTTACAATCCATACAGGCTCCAGGAATGCCTTCTATTTATGTGCAGTTTTTGTTTGTTTGTTTTCCCCTTGATCTCCAGATGGGTTCTTCATTTGTTCACATGAGAAAAAAATGAACAGAAGTAGAGAGGTGTGAATTGAGTGTGTGTATATACTTTTACATCTGTTCCTTGTGCTTCGCATGCTCTATAGGAATGTAGGTGACCTGGATGCAAACTCCATAAGGCTGTGGGGGAAACTTAAATATATCCCTACTCCCTGGGTGGCAATTAAGTATTTGTTATCTTACAGAAGGAGGCTGTGTATGAACTGAGATGCCTGTCAATTTCTAATGACATTTCTGTAAGTCTTGTGGTGAAAGTGGTGAAGACAGATGAAAGGCAAGTAGGTTGGTTTATTAAATGATCATTCTTCACACTGAATAGCAATTTGATGCACTTTGAATCCAAGTATTAGAGCCTCTTGTTGTTCTGTAACTTGATCACAGCACAGTAACTCCTAAGCTAATTTCTTAAAGGCTCATCTGTAGTCTCAGCTGATTATCCTCCGACAGTGAAATGTTTGGGATGGAAAACAGCAGCAAATGTAGATCACTGATTTATTTTATTGCAGTCATTATGTCTACCCTTGGAGGCCTTAGAAGCAAATTCTGTTTTCCATGTATTCAAGCTAGAGTAAACCTTTGCTCCAACAGTACTAAATGTAACTATCTGAAATGTTTTGTAGTGTATCAGTAGTTAAGAGTGAGCACCCTATTCAGAGTCACTGAAGTCCAAGACTTGCAGGTAGCTGTCAGAGCTGAAGACAAGTGGCTCTGTGGGCATGTTGCATAGCCACGGTCCCGCATGCATCCCTACTGGTGGACGGGCTGTCGAAGTGCCCTGTGGTTCCCTTCCAGCCTCTGCACTTTCCTTCTCAGGGAATCAGAGTAAGAGATCAAAGGCAGAGAGAAGGTGCACAGTGTTTTGCCCACCTGTATTTTCTGGAGAAGTGCCTTCAGATGTCTTGGCACAAGTTTTTCCCTAATGATTTCGTAGGGCTTTGCGCATGGCTGCAGACTAGCACTGTCTGAACACACAACATAAAGGTAATGTAGGTGCCCTGCTCACAAAGAAGCAAAATTGCTTCTGACAGATTCTTGGAGATACCAGGCAAAGTATTCACAGGTAGACCAGTAATCAGAGCAAGAAAAATTGTGCTCCCCCAGCTGGTGAAGGGGCTCTATGGCCACACAGCACTCCTTCCCAGGAAGCAGCCTAGTTCCAAGAGATACTCTCTTGTTGTGGTCTTATACTGACCAAAAATCATTCCACATCATAACATCACACTGTACTGGGAATTAAAGGGTTAGTACTGCGGCTCAGTGGCTTGTCAGCATTTCTGGTTTCCTGGTCTCAGAAGAAAAGAGTGAGCTACAACTCCCAGAAGACTTCATTGTTCCATTTCCATTCGAACAAAAAGATAAAACTGGCGGAGTCTCAAGACTGCCTCTCTTTGCTCTCTGTGCTCCTGGCTGCCTCTCCTATAGCATTAGAGTAAGCAATGCAGTTTTGTAAACTCTCTCCTGTTTTATTTGAGTTATTAACTCCAAATCCCATTGTATTCTATTATCTCACATTGTGCCACTATATTTTGTAAATTAAGATTTTCCCTTAGTTCACTGCTGCTGGTTTTCTTGCCTCTTCCCCCACCCTTTTGTCTTCCCAGTCCATAGATCCCTTAGCTCCCTATCACCAAACCTGGCCAAGCTACGACAACTTCCTTCAGTGACTGGCCCTTACATGAGCCCAGGCTAACAGAAGGGGACTTATTTTCTGGAGAACATTTTTGTCCTTTTGTTTTTCTTCTAAGACTGTGCAAGCTTTGGGTAGCAGTGTCATGGTAGGGAAAGGAGAACGTGTGGACTTAGCAACAGGTAGGACATACTGCCACCTGCAGAGCCTGAGTTGACTTCAGACAGAGCACAGAGGGCACCTGAAGAATGGGGGATAGGGCATAATGGATATACGTCATCTTACTAGAGGATCATTAGATGAGGTAACTGGAGGTAAAAGGTAAAGGAGTTTACACTAGACAGCAGGGATTTATCTGAGCATCAGCTTAGTAAGGGCTGTGCAGAATATCTCATCGTGCCAACCTAGCTTCTCTCCATCTCACTTTTGAGCACTGCACAGACTTTTTGACGTGCTGTACTTTCTGACGTGGTGGGACTCAATAGTCAGGAACCAGAGGAGATAGACCATACCCTCTCAGCCCACCTGGAGGGTTTGGTTTGGAAATGTCTTGGGCTGAAGCAAGGGAACAAGTCAGGAAATAATTTTAGCTGCTGTATCTTCAGTTAGTGAGCAGGTGTAGCTTGTGAGCTCTCAGGGCCAAATCAGAGAGTATTCAGGAAAAGCAGCATTACCTTTAGAGTGAGGGTGGAACCACTGATGTGATGAAGTTCTGAAGTGTGGTCTAAACTACTTAAGTAAACTCCCGATTGAATGAATATAGCTTCACATGAAAAATGAAGCTGTGTAAATGCTTACAACACGACAGTCTTGAAAAATACAGCTCTCTAGGTGTTAGATTCTTATATCCGATTAGGGAAAGAAGTTGTGTGATTCCTAATGATTTCATCTGGGAGCACCCAAAGGTACAAGAAGAGTAATTTCAGAGAATTTCAATTGGAATCACAGATTCTGGAAGGGCACCTTTGGAGATGTTCTAGTCCACTGCTTGCTCAGGCAGGGTGTTGCTCGCAGACGTGTCCAGTTGGGCTTGAGCATCTCCAGAAATTCCATCACCTCTCTGGGCAATCTGTTCCGGTGTTTGACTTCTCCTGGAGTAAAACTATTGCTTTTTTGTTTTGTTTTTCCTATTTATACAGACTTTCACAGGTGTTCACTTTGTGTTCATCACTTGTTATCCTGTCACTGGACAGAATCTGGCTCCCTCTTCATCATTCCTTCCTATCAAGAATTTATATCATCAACAAGATCCCCCTACGCCTCTTCTTTTCCAGGCTGAACAGTCTCAGTTCTTTCAGCTTCTCTTCATGTCACATTATCCTCTTCCTTTGTTATTTTTGTGCCCCTTCACTGCACCTGCTGCAGTAGCTTCCTGTCTCACACCAGGAAGCCCAGAGCTCCAGATGTATCGCACCAGAACTGAGTTCAGGAGAGGGAATTCCTCTGCTGACCTGCTGTCAATGCCTTGCCTAACGTGACTCTGGAGGTCGCTGACCTCCTCTGCTGTGAAGGCACAGTGTTGGCTTGTGGTCAGCTTTTTGTCCTGCAGAACCCAGATTCCTTTCTGTAGTTCTTCTCCTCATCCTGTCGTTATGTACTGGGGAGTCATTCCTTGACAGACACAGGACTGCATTTCTTCTTGTTGAATATCACATGATTCTTTTCAGCCTAATACTGCAGCCAATCCAGCTCCCTTTGAATGGCAGCACACTCAACTAGTGCCTCAGCAGCAATGTTGTACCATCTACAAACTTGATGAGAGTGCACTTTGTCCAGACGTTCAGGTCATTAATGAAGATAGACAATGTTGGCCCTGATGTTGTCTTCTGGCATACTTGTTGTGGTTTCAAGATTTCTGCTATTGGTATTCCACATCATAACATCAGGTAATGCACGGGGAGTTAAAGAGTTAAGGCTTCAGTTCCATGGACTGTTGATAGTTCCAGGTACATTTCAGAGAAGAGAAAGAATGAACTGTATCTCCCAGAATACTTCACTGTTCCATTTCCATTTTCTGTTTAAAGGGAAAGAGAAAACTGGGAGTCATGAGACTTCTTTTTCTGCTTGGCTCTGCAGTGTATGCTCCCTAGCTGTCTCACCTTTAACATTAGAGTAAGGCCTGTCTCTTGATTATTTAATGTATTAGCTACAATTCCAATCGTATTGTGTTCTATTGCATTCTCTCACATTGTGCTCTAATACTTAGTGAATTAATTTTCTCCCTTAGCTCGTTGCTGCTGTTTTGTTTTTAGACCCATCACAGGGTCCCCCTGTGCCATTTAGTCAAGGAACCAGGTTGAACCAGGCCAGAACTGTGACAGTGCTGTATCTCAATAACTGGGTAAAAGGCACGAGGTGCACTGAGTAGGACTTCTGCTCCACCATACGTTTTTGTTGAGTTTGTAATATAGAGCTGGTTGTATGGAAGTGGAGCTTAATTGTAACTTTCCTAAAATCAGAATGCTGTACTGTTGTAATTCCAAAGATGTTCACTATATGTTTCCCATTTACGAGTATTTATAGCTGACCTACTGTTACTGAATCCTCGCTAATTTTGTATTTACTTTTATTCTTTGAGAGATATAATTGTTAGGTGAGAAGATGAAAAATTCATTGTACTCTGCAGAGAAGAAAGATAGTTTTCTTTGTATGAATGGCAGAGCAGCCCCATAGCAAGATTTGTAGGGTGAGTTAATACCTTTTTCTGGAGTAACTGAAAAACTATAGAGAAGACATGAAAGCTGCTTGCAGTTCTGAAATGGGGGATGTATGGAGAATAATTAGTATTGACCTCCAAAGGTAAATCTAGACTGAGAACAGTTGTAATAACTGCAACTGCACAATGTTGCTCAGTTAAGGAAAAATTAAATGTAATGCAGTGGAGAAAAGGAGAAAGAAATGAAGAGTTTAGTGTTCAGATCACATACACTGAGCCAAAAATTTGCATATATCACATGTGAGATGCCTCTGCTAAGTGAAAAAGCATCATTGATTTTTACCCCTACAGACTAAAGCACCATGGATTTCTACCAAACGCTGTGAGTATGCTTGCTTCATCACATTTTTTCCACTCTCTGTCAAGACTAGTGGGGTAAGAATCCTCCACAAGGGAAACACTGGGGCAAAAGTACTAAGAGAATCTGCTGGGAAAAGGTGAAAAGGAGTTGGGGGGTGTTGTCTGTAAGAGTGGATGTGATGATGCCCCAAATTGCAGGTGTATTTAGGATGTTGGCAGCAGTATTTTCTTTGTGTAACTCTGCTTCATGGTATGAGTGGTGAGAGGCAGTCAGAAAGCTCACCTGGCTGTCTGCTCAACAGGGATCACACTGAACCTCTATTTCAGTAGCGAAAAAATGGTGAATATATGATGTCTGACTGTCTGCTAGCAGTCAGTTTGGGTATGCAGTTTTTGTGGGAAGAATGGTGGAACTGAGCAGACAGCTGGCCTTCTATTTGTCCCTGAAAAGCAGCTTATGCTACCATGGCTTGGAATCACAGAATATGGAATCATAGACTGGCCTGGGTTGGAAGGGGCCTCAAGGATCATGAAGCTCCAACCCTCATGCCACGGGCAGGGCCACCCTCCTCCAAATTTAGTACTAGACCAGGCTGCCCAGGGCCCCATCCAACCTGGCCTTGAACACCTCCAGGGATGGGGCATCCACAACCTGGAAGATCTTCCTGGAAGATCTGGGCATTCTCTTAGGGACTACCTGAGTTCAGTAACTCCTCTGCTGTCCATAGAAGTACATGGAAATTGTGAGTAAATGATACTACAGCACATCAACCAATATTAATACTGCTGCTAATGCTGATGGAGGTAAATGAATAGATGTAAGAAAAAATGGGAAGTTAGAAGACACAAAGTTGTCCTGAAACATTTGCTGAGAGTTTTACTCACGTAAGTGTTTCCATGTGTTAAAGTGGGACTGTTCATGTACATGAATACATCTTTGAAGGATTCACTCTTTAGCAACGTCATCTTTTTCACTTTAGAAGATTTTAATGTGACTGTTGTACTTTCTTGAAAAGACGAACAGGTATTTTACTGTAGTATTCTTTTCTTCTACATCTTTTTAGTTGTTTTACATAAACTGCTTTACATATGTGATTTTTTGAGACCTTTTATGCTTCTCTTACTGTATGATTGTCAATTTCTATATTTGATTCAAATTAATGACTTTTTAATTTGTAATACATTCTGTTGGTTATATTGCAGTGTGTCACAAATATGTCTCATGCTCAATTTCCCCTCATTCCCTTTGATCACTCTGTACGGCTGATTTCTCAATACTGGTGTGCTGTCTTTCATGGTTTTTGTCTTTTCCTTTTGCAGAAATTGCTGACCTTCACACAATCACCTTTCATCCATACTCTGTTCTCATCAAAGTTAGTATAACCACAAGCTTTAGGCTTCTTTTTAGCTTTACTCTTTCTCATTTATCATAGATGAGCTGCATTTAAGCTACAGCCAAGAGTACCTCCTTGCAGGTCCACGCACTGGAGATAACCGAGGTCCTTGCTGTGAAGAAAGGGGAATAGAGATGCAAGGGAATGATGGAGCTGAAAAGAAGTACAGTAAGAGACTTTGGCAAACTTTTTTTCACAGGACAATGATTCATCAGTTTGCTCTCTTCTATTTATGAATCATCTGGAAGTGGGCTTTGCCACAGTGTATGCTCGATCTGTGAGTTGCTTTTGAGTTAATTACTATGACTGTCAGCCTTTCTGTTAATTTGTAATGTGTAATAATCCAAATCACCTGTGTGATATCTTTTCCTTGGTTCAGAGATTCATTAATCCCACAAATGGCTTTCACTATAAATGTGAGTACATTGGTATAACTTTCTGTTCACAAATCTATGTTCAGAGAATAGAAGTAGTCCTATCTTAATTTTTTTTCTGCTTACAAACTGCCATAGAGTGTGCTTTCAAATTTACATGAAAAGAACATGAACAATGTGTTGAAGGAGAATTTACAGACATACAGATATCATTGTGCAATATTTGCCCACGTTTAAAGTGTTTGTATAAGTATCAAACATGAGGAAGAATCAGAAACTCATTAACAGAATTTCATGTACATTTAATGTAAACACTATCTACTAAAGTCTCCAATTAGGAAAGCATAACATGGTTAATATATGTGACTCACCTGAATCCCAGTGTTAAACGTGCTGTGATTAAGTAATGGATGGCTTTTGGGAAATGAATTGATGGTCTCAGGCTTGTTCCTGCTGGACAATTATCACTGTCATACAAATGAAATTGTTATCCAATTGCTTTACGAGCTAAGGAGAAGGATAATGAACAGAATAGATAAAGCAGCAGAACTATTCCTTGTCCTTAAAACATTTAAGTGGCATTTAATCATCTGGATGATATGGTAGTAACTTATATTGCCACTGGCCTCGCTGAAATCTTTGTGGCAAAAAATATAACTTCCAAGGTCTCTAAATCTTTCTTATCAGTGACATCTCAGATGTAAATGTTCACGCAGGTTCCTACATCAGGTTGCTTTTTACTGTCAGAATTTTACACAGAAAGTTTTCTAGGAGCTTTACTACTTACTGGGGAATGAGTCCTCACGTGGAAGGAACCCAACCCTTGAAAACCAAAATGTTGGTTAAAATAAAGCAAAATAACAATATGCAGTAATGCAACATTAATTAAATAACTTTTCTTGGGGAAAAAGTTCATAAGGTACTTTTCATCAGCTCACAAATGTTCGAGAGGAGTCCATTCTGTTAAAAAGAGCTCAGATGCTTCCAGTACTTAAAGCTGAAGATACATATTATGAAGTATGAAATGTCAGGATATGCCTTAAGATACCATCTACTCCATCAGTGCCTAGAAAGACAGGATCAACCACAGAGGTATATCATTCTTTACCACTGTCTAACTTGTTATTGAAACTCTCAGATGACGTAGATCCTGTACTGTTGGTTCAACAAACATCTCATTGTTTAATTAGCTCTGTTTATTCTTCCTCATGTCTGCTAGGATTCTTCTGTACTTCAGTTTAAGCCATGTTTTGTCTTACTGTCAATGGATTTATGTAATCCATACGTAATATGTATGCATGATGCCATGGGCTTCTCCTGCCCTATTCCCTACAAGGCTTTCTCCTCTCTATCGTGTAAGCCAGTTGTGAAGATTCTCTTTAAATCCTAATGATTAATATTTTTCTTTTTCATCTTTATTATTTTGTCGGTCTTCAAGGAATTGAGAAAATGACAACATGGCATAGAACTAGTGGCTTAAAGTCTCTTCTAACAGCTGTCACTAAACCAGCCATCTGTACAGTATCTGTAAGGATTCCTAAATATTCGTTTTTCTCTGTTTTTTTTAGAAAAGATGATGGCTGTACCACGAGACACGAAGGACCCGAGAAAAGATGAAACAAAGGTCACTCATCTCTGGGCCCTGCAAACAGTGCAAGGCAAAAAACTCTTACCATCCCGAAGGCCTGTCGTTGTGCACACCGATGAATCATCCAGTGTGGAACCCTGCAGATACCAGTAAGGTGTGCCAATTAACAGAGTAATGATGTAGATTGCTCTTAATCATAACAGGCCATTAATTTTCTGGTAACTCATAATACAAATAAGACAGTAGCTATCCAAGCATCCCATTCACCTCAATTTCATAGAGTAGCTATTGTTGCTAAGAATCGTATCGCCCCTGTGGGTTTTGGATCAGCTGTATCCTTGAGAAGTCTCCTAAAGTCTCTCTGCTCTGAAGCAGACACTCATGCAAAGAATAGGAGTGCTGGAGATGGAATACCACACGTGCTTCAGAGTTTACACACTGCATAGTGCTACAGGCAAAGAGGCATAAAGGAGGAAATAGGCAGAGCAAATGTGGAAGTTTCATGTGAGATTATCTTCTCCTCTTTTACCAGACCACCACTAGATTAATTCTGATGTCTTTTGCTGGCAGGTTTACAAATTATCTCATTAGTTCCTGTGAGTGTACATTTTTCCACTCAGTGAACAAATAAGCAAAGACAAAAGCAAAACCAAAAATCACAGCAGGCTGGAATTCCTACACTAAGTACAGGTCAGGCAACACAGCTATATGATGAAAGGAATTCACACAACAGAACTGATCCAAACCAAACCAAAAACATCTTGGTGAAGGCTTTTAGTTAGAGGTATCTGGTTCAGCTTGTTATTGAAGTAATATATTGATCAGCATTATTGTCACATTTTCCTGGACCCCATAGGCATTCTGCATTGCCACTAATTGCTACTGAAATATTTCCTATTTTTCTGTAATTTTCTATGTTTCTCTAATTTTCTTTCAGAATTATGTTCCTACTAAAAAATCCAGCTTTATACAAGCACTGTTGTTAAGTACTATATATTAAAAATATAGGTACATAATATATTTAAAATTTAAAACAAAGGGTATAATTATACCCTTTTTCAAAGTGATAAAATTAACCCTTTTCATTTATAGGAATATTTGAATACTGTCTATTTATTGACTACTTACAAATCATCTTATTTCTAGATGAGCAAAACTATTTTTGGAGTGTGATGTTGCATGTGTCCTTTTTAAAAGCTAGAAACTATACAGTGCTTCATAACGTCTTACAGGTCTTACAATCCATGCTTGCAGTATTTAGTTTTGAGGCATATGGCTTTTAAAGCTCATCTCCTTAATACCATTTGTGTGCCAAGTTTACAGCTTGGCTTCCAGACTGGGATTCTCTTCTTTGTTCTAACAACTATGAATGCCTAAAGCCCTAGCAAAGTGTCTGAAGAATTTGTTTCCTATAGCTGCTCATATGGAAATAACAGTCAGCTGCTCATATGGAAATTAGTGAGCTACTTTGACACTTGTGAAATACACGGATCACTTCTTAGAGCTTAAACATGGATTTTTTTTTTTTTTTTGAGGAATTGAACTTGAATAAGATAAAGTGGGATAAAGATTAAAAAAGACTGTGGACAGCTTAGAAAGTAGGTGGAAGGGAAATTTTCAGGACTCTACTAACAGTGCACAAATCACATAGGAATGACAGAGAACAGAGGCTCATGGAACAGAGGCTGAATAAATTACAGAAAATATCAGATATTGTATGATATCTGATTATTGTAAGATAAGATGCCTATAGGTGGAAATTCCACACCTAAGTAGGTAAGCAGAGCATGAAAGCCATGCAACTGCCTGCCTTTCTTTATCCAGGTGATGCCAGTGACTATGGAGAGCAAGTGACCATGAGATGCTACTACCTCTCAGTAATCTGATTGGAAAGGGGCTTCAGGAAGTCTCTGTCCCACCGTAGGACAAGCTTTGGGGTCAGACCAAGTTGCTCAGGGCTTTGTTCATTTGAGTATCTAAAGCCATCATAGCCATATTATTTGCATAGTGATGCCAACACATGTCAGGGCAACCTGCTCCACTTTTCCAGGATAATTAAGAGGCCTTACCATGAGCAGCTCCCTTCACTAGGTGCATTCCATCAAGTTCCTTGGGCACACGTCCTATTCACATGCATCCTAACCTGATTGTCCTCTGCTCAGGATAGGTCTTTATTTGGCTTCTGACCTTCCCTCTTTTCTCAAGGGTCAGGAATTCCTAAAGACCAGTCTTACCAGGAAAGACTGAGGTAAGAAAGGCACTGAATACCTCATTCTTTTCAGTGTTCTGCAAAGGGTTCCTTCTTCATTCAGCATTGAGCCCTTATTTTCCCTAGTTTTCATATTCCTGCCTGTGTACCTGTAGAAGTCTTTCCAGTTGCCTTTTATGTCACTCACCAGATTCACCTCCAGATGGACTTTGGTTGGAATAATGACTCTATGTTTGTCCTGGGTCATCTGTTGCTGCTCATATTTGAGTTTAGTCAGGATATCTACACTTGATCTTTTGATCACCTGTGTCAGGATCATCAGTGCACTCCAGAAATCTGGATTGTTTCTGACTGTGCTGGACTGCGTTGTCTCTTTTGCATTTATTAGAGTGTGCAAACAAGAGGTTTCTTCCAGTTATCTAATAGGCTCTAATTATGTGAG